>NW_005842977.1:459855-477733 GCF_000455745.1 Alligator sinensis | reverse complement strand
AGCAGGAAAAAGCAAGTGCAGCAAAAAAATAAAGGGGAGAAGTTGCCTCCACCTGTCTCGACACAAGACTCAGACTGAGACAGCCTGGCGCTCCTCTTGTCCCCAGAGACTGAGATCTTGGCACTGACTTTACAGTTCTTGGCTGACTCTTCAGTTTCTGCCATCTGCTGGAACGTGGGACATGACACTTTTGCTATACAAATCATTTGGGTTTTGAATGTTAGTTCACCGGTACTGACAGGCAAAACGGTTAATAACTGCAATATTGGTTTGGTATGTGCCCCATGTAATCTTCACCAATCACTTTTCCAGATATACGTGCAACTGAACTTTCCCGTCAAAAATCTGCAATTAAGCAGTAGCAACAAGACTGAACTTCAGGCACCTTCTTCTGCAGTATACACAACCATGTCAATTCCTGTTTCACCAGTATTATCATTGAACTGGACTGTATATAATAAATCTATTGGACAATGTCAGGACACCACATTAAATTGGACACAATTTGCATATACGGACATTGGTATGAATAAAGATCTACAGCAAAAGCTCTGTTATCCGGCACCCATGGGGAATGGGAGGTGCCGGATAACCAAATAAGCCGGTTACTTGAGAGGCCCAAATAGGCATCTTTGCCTATCCAGGCTGCTGCCCCTCCCGCTGTATCCAGTGCGCTGCCAGCCCTCCCTGGTGTCAATGTGCCAGGGGAAAGGGAGTGGGGCAGCGCGCAGCCTGCTTTGCCCCGGGTCACGGGGGCTAGGCAAAACTGGAAGTGCCACAGCGGGCACTTCTGGTTTCACTTTTGCCGCATCGACCAGCCTGCCAGTTAATGGAGCATGCCGGTTTCTAAGGTACCGGATAACACGGCTTTTACTGTAGTAGGATAGTGGTCTATCTAAATGAGATATATGTCTGATCTGTTTAAGTTCAATGCTGTAATAACACCTCCTATTGTAGCTGCAGGTCTAGTATATGTAAAAAGGAATCAACTTTAATCACCGAGCCAGTGAGAGCCTTAAGAAAAATTGAAATGTATCTTGATCACATAAATTTGAATTGGTTAAATAAGAAATGGGGTAAATTTATTAGACCCTAAAATTAGGATGGTCTAATTGGGTACAAAAAATACAGAGGTCATTGCACAGAGTGAGGAAAAGGAGAGATTTACCATGTGCAATCAGTGGCATAAGCATGGGCACATGCTTATGCTTATCCGCTCAACTTTGCGGATAGAGACCCTGGCTAGTAAGTTTCACAGGTAACTCATGAAATTCAAAGCTTAAAAGCCCTCATCACAACTGCACTTTCTAAGGTCTCATACCAAGAGTGGTTCACAGCAGATACTCCCTAAGTGGAGAGAATTGAATTAATTAGACGACATCATTTCGCTGAAAACAGTTCATTAGCTACAGAAGAATACAGCATTGTCATTTTCATATGTCCAGACTCAACTGTGGGTCCAAAACATTGTCATGGGTTTATTATGACAGGGATATGCAAGAATTAAAAGAGATAGTATTACTATAACAGCTGCAGAGTTTTGCTTGGCTGCAAACTGAATAGATGAGCCATGCCTCAGGACTTTGCAGAGAGAGGCAGCAAAAAGTTTGCAGAGGGTGCACAGCTTTCCAAACGGAGGATGTGCTGTGCAAAATGCATGCTTTTACTGGTAGACAAGGTTCTTTGGGTGAACCTGATATCTTTTATTAGACCAACTTAAATAGTTGGAGAACAATTTTTAAGCAAGCTTTCGGGTTCAAAAAACATTTGTCAGGCTAAGGAAGTTTCAGCAGTTGATGTGTGATCTTCCTGCTTTTTACTGGTGCATTTAAACTGCAGCCAGAGTCCCCCATCGCAAAACCCAGACTCTGATTGCCTACTATGGAGCCATAAAAAGTTGAGGGAAGAACACCAGGGAGAGAGAGAAAAATCTGAGCCTGGAGATAGGGACAGCGACTCAGCCCCCTCCTTTCCCCCAGGCAGAAGGAACAGAGCTGTGTCATGCCAGGGAGCAGAGTTCAGGACAGGGGAGAGTCTGAGTCATCCCAGGAGAAACTGTTTCCTCACTGGGTTGCAACTGTGCCCTCAGGGACACAGATATCCAGGGAAGGAGTAGGAAAGGGTTAGTAAGCCAGCTGGGCATTGGGAAAAGCTGTCGGGTCAGAGACTTGTTAAAGGAAACCCCTGTTCAGGCTAGGCGAGCTTGAGTGGCTTGGTCGGGGACCTGGGGAAAAAAAAAACAATGGGGAAGTTCCCTGTTTGAGCTGGGAAAAGGGAACTCTCATGCTGGGTTGTAAGCAACAGGAGGGGCACTGGTTTCAGAGGACTGCCTGAAGAAGCACCAGACTCATGGGGAACAGGTGTGGGGAGACATTTAACTATGGAGCGTGTGCAGACAACTTATTCCAGGCTGCACAAGAGGAAGCCACCTGTTGCATCGTGGACCTCAGCAGAGAACTCTGCTGAAGGGAGACCTGTGTCCAAAGTTAAGCCAGAGTATGTTTGCACCACCTAGCCGTGGACCACGGCAATAACCGTGTTTCTCTTTATTTGCAAGGGGAGTGGGGTTTAACCCCAGGGGGAAACTTTCAAAGTTTATGACCAGGAGAATGTAATCAGTGAGAGAGTTGACTGTAAGTCGGGGCAGACAATTATTTTGGGCAGAGGGCTGCTTACTGAGTTTTGGCAAGCCATCAAGGGCTGCATGACAGGAAGCCCAGGGCAGATTAATATTAATTTTCTAAATTTTTTAGGGCCCTGCGGGCTGGATAGAATGCCCTGGTGGGCCGCATCCAGCCCCCGGGCCGCATTTTGCCCACCCCTGCTGTAAGTTGTAACAACCACTGCTTTTCTTAATGCTGTATTTGTATATAATGGTCAATTATTATTTCTTTTTAATTTACTATTGATAATATATATTTCCTGTTACTGTTATTAATCCATTTTCCCTTTCTTGTATATAGTTGTATATAAATAAAGAAAATCCCTTTTTTCTCAGTGGGGCTTATAGTGAGGTTCTTGGGCAGTGAGAGTGAGGGACACCCTCCCCAGGGACACCTCAGTTAACAGGCCTACTTGAGGGGGGGGTCCCAAGGTTACTGGCACCCTGAGGATCCAGAATCCGGCACATCGCCCTGCCTAGTGTGCCGGCAAGGGTTACATTACAATTCCTGGGGGCAAGAAGAGGATGGGGGAGAGAAGCTGGTACCAGATCCTGTCCAGAGAAGGTAAATGATCCAGCTGCCTCTGCCTTTGGTTTGCTGTGTGTGTTTGGTGGGCTGTGTGCTTGGGGCGTGTGCTCTGAGAAGCTGGGAGTGATTGCTGACTGGCCCTACAAGAAGCCCTAACAAGGGGCCTGAGCATCCTTTGTAAGCAGCTTTTCAGCATTCTCAAATGTATTAATTAATTATATTTATTCTTCAAACATTATTCTGCAAATAATTCTTGATCTTACAGAAGTATTTGGTATAAGATAGTTGAAGGATGTTTTGAACAAACCCAAGCCACATGGCACATAGCAATGCATTAATGCTATATTTCTGTTTTCAGACTGGAACAATTGGGATTTCCAAAGCAAATGTTCTGAGTTTAGAAATTGAAAATGTGCTTTCTGAAAATATTTTCCAAAATTAGACTATAGTGACCTTTTTGTGATCATTCCTGCCATAAAACTAATTCATTAGACCAGTGTAGAAGGCAAACACAAAAGAAGTGTAAACACTATCACAATCTCAGAACCAGCTCCACCGCTGATATACATTGGCCTGTTTGCATTGATGTTAATGGCAGGTGACATCAGCTCAGACTCATGTAAGTTTTGTGGTGAGTTAGTCAAATTCTTTACTCTGTTGAAACTACCAATGCTTGCAGGAAATGGTGAACAGTAGTCACTGTGGTATCTAAGCTATAGCTATACACAAGTTTGTTGATGAATACTAACTTCACTCATCACAGTTCATTTCCTTTCAAGGAAAACTCTGCCTTGGGGCTCCCCAGAAAGAAGCCTTATCCTGCTCCCCTCCTTAAGAACCCTTCTGAAGTTAGTCCAGATATGGCTCTTTAAGGAGCAAGTCTTTGGTTTGAAGACCCTGGTTATCCTCTGTCCCTGGCTATGCATAGCACCCCCAAAATCAAAGAGCTCCTTCTTTGATCAGTTCCTGAGAAAATACTCTTCAAAGTATGCGGGGGCAGGGGTCAGGCTGCTAACATCCCAAACAGCACAGAAGACTCTTCTGCTTCCAACAGCCTTTATTGTGCTGCTGCATTTTCCCTGTCCTTCCTCAGACTTCTGCTTACTCACACTCTCTCTCTCTCTCTGTCTTCTCTGAGGTGACTTCTTTCTCTCCATAACCCTCCCCCAATTCCCCAGCTCCCTCAGAGCCTTTTTAACTTAGGCACACTGGGCCACATTTGCAACAAAATGGTAACAAACCTATGGAATAAATCTGGTGACTAAAACCCACTCAATCCAATGAAACATGAAGGGGAACCAATCAGAGAGCAGTCTCCTGGGCCTGCTGCTAGGCCCAGACTGGTCTCTTCCCTTGAGTTGAAAAGTGCATCTAGATGTCCTATTTTGAAACTATTTGCAGCTACGTGTGCTCATAGTGAGCCCTTCAAGTGTTCCTTGTAAGACCTCCAGGCTAGAACTCATCCCACTTAGCTCTCTGATCACATCGCTACAGATGTTAAGTGTTGGCCATCCTGAAATGGCTTATCAATTCTGCTCAGATTCACTAAATAATACTGGCTGAAAAAAACCTGTCACCAAGCTGTTTGCTTATTTGTCCTCATTTCTTCCAGTGCTATAGCTCTCACCCATGATGAATTAGAATCAGGTTCAACTCCTTTGTCTACTGGGGTTTGAACCTACTATCTCCCAGGCATTGTCCCTAGGGGTGTGCAAGGCCCAGGGCATATCAGCCCATATGGGTGCCAGGGGGCGGGTGGCGAGCAGCTGGAACAGCAGAACCTGTACAGCACTGTTCATGGAGCCCCCAAAGTGCACCGCCCAAGGCAGTTGCCCTGATTTGACCCCACTAGGGATGGCCCTGCTCCCATATAAAAGCTACAATAAGGTACTTTAGTAAGAGGCTTCTCTTCTCTCTGGATTAAGTTGTTCAACTATACATATGCTACTTAAACATTTATTGTATCAAAGAGTAGGCAGAGGAGAACGATTCTTTTGCCAGGCCGTTAGGATGCTCGCCTGCATTTTAGTTTGCTGGGTGTTTGATGCTGGATTATTTATGCAAATGAAAACAAAGCGGGTGGCAAGTTACAAAAGCATGCAAGTCAAAGCTTTTTTTATTTTCAGACCGTCTCTTCATATCATACAAGGCAGCCTGGCTCAGGACTGGCAGTACTGGGGAGTTAAGGTTAAGGGAGCTGAGATGCCCAGAGGATTGTGTGTCAGAGCAGATCAACTGCATGTGGAATGGGAAGTGATGGCCCTGATTT
The DNA here is from genome assembly GCF_000455745.1 of Alligator sinensis. NCBI lineage: Eukaryota > Metazoa > Chordata > Crocodylia > Alligatoridae > Alligator > Alligator sinensis. The sequence continues at coordinate 472,273 of NW_005842977.1, read as the reverse complement.
GGCACCCAATTCAGCAAACCACTTCTGTTAGGGACACTTTCAGAGTGAGCATGCAGGTTTTAAGGATCTGCCCCTGGCAGAATGCCTGGCCTGATACAAATGTTCGCTGTACAGAGCACCCCAGTCTAGTTCAGGTAGGAGCCATTTCCCATCATGCCCTTCCCCACGTATCTCTTCCAATATGGCAAACACGATTCATAAGATAAACCCAAAGATTTTAAAATAGGGATCCATAGTGTTAAAAATATGCTACCCTTTTGTGGTCTGAGTTCTTTGCAAAAGAATTGCTGTATTATTTTTCTGTAGTAAAAAAACAAGTGAAAACTAGAAATTAGCATTTTCTGATGGGTGCTTTGAGTCTAACAAAGAGTGCCTTGAATCTAAAAAGGTTGAGAATTACTGCCTTGCAGTCTATAATGCTCTTTCTGTCTCTCTCTGTTGGAAGAATGCTGGAAGGAGTGTTTTGATATTTCTCCTTAAGGTTGTTGTTTCTGTTTTGGTTTTTTTCCCATTTGTCACTCTAGATATGTCAGGAATACCTGTGTAGCTTTAGAGGTAGTGACAAATAGTTGTAATGAAAGCAGGGACCTGACAGAACCAAGCAACTGTAGTTAAAGCTTTAGCAGAAATGTATCTGTTTTCAGCCTCTTCCATCCTTTCCTCCTTCACCCCATGTCACTGGGAGGTGGGTGGGGGGAATAGTTATGCTATCAGGCATTTATTTTCTTCCTCTCCAAGGGCACTTTCAAATAAACCCCTTTCCCTCGCACTACTGGCTCCTTGTCAGCCTTGAGGGCTTAAAATTCCTGGCCATGGGGCTGTTCTGCCAACCAGGCCAGCCACCACATAGGTTTATCACCTTGCGAAGCAGTTTGCATATGCCATAAAGCCCGGTTAGTTTGCTCCTCCTTTACAAGGTCTTGGTCCTGAAGTTAAGTCTGACAAGCCTGTTGATACACAGGCGATTGCTCCTGCTCGGGGGCTGCGACCTAGATGAGGGCGCGTCTGTCTAAGGACAAGGCTCTTTGGGTAAACGTGATGTCTCGTCTTAGACCAACTAAACAGTGCGTGCAAGCTTTCGAGCAAACACCCGATGCTGCTTCTCCGGAGTCTGGCCTACACGCCAGCTCCTTCGTCAAACCGGCCAGCACTGGCTCATGCGCATGAGCATGCCCTGCCCTGCACCCCGCGGCCTCTGAAAGGACGCTAAGGCCCCGCAGGGTGCCACGAGCTCGTTGCACGAAGGACGAATGTGTCCGCACCCGGCGCTACATCGCGCTCGCCCCCCCAGCAACAGCTGCGCCTGCGCACAACGGAGCCGGCACCTCAGCACGGGCCAGGGAGCGGACAACGAGCCATGACGTCACAATGAAAAGGACGGGCGGGGGCATTGATTGGCAACCGGGGGACAACTCCAGACCGAGACTGGGCGGGCCGAGGGAGGTCAGCTCCTGTGGCAATAGGAGCCCCAACCCACGCCCTCCCTCAGCCTACTCCGCCTCGCCTCTCCCAGAGTGCACCGCAGCGGCGCAGCTACTTCCGGGCGGGGGCGGAGGCGGAGCTGGCTTTCTGTCGGCTCCAAGAGGGCGGGGGCGCTGGTGCGGCGGGTGGCAGCGTTGCGCGGGGGGTTGTGGGGCGGCCGCAGGTGAGAACCGGGGAGGGCGCGCGGGCGGGCGGGCAATAGGCCCTGGGGGACCGGGCGGGGAGCCCCTGCCCCTGCGGAAGACGTGACAACCGCACGCTCTGCCTCTGGTTCCCGCAGGAATCAGGAGGCCGAGGCCGAGGCCGAGACCGAAGTCAAGAACATGGAGCCCGCCTTGGCCTGCCCGCCACCGCGCAGCAGGCGGTACGTGCCCCCCGAGAACCTGTCCCATCTCCTGAAGGCCCACGTCCAGGCCCTGGCGGGGCCTGCGCTGGCTGCGGACTGGCAGCAAACCCCACTCGGGGATCTTGGGCTCAGGTACCACCTCCTGGCACAGCTGGCTGCCGAGTTGGGCCACACCGTCCCCAACTCACAGCTCCACCAGATGCGCACGGCTCAGGACGTTTTCGACTTCTACAGCACTCCCGTCAAGGATGCATCGAAATTCGATGAGCTGTGCACAGCAAAGCTGCCGCCGAACCTCAAGATCACTTGGGAGTACTGAGCCCTGCCAGCAGGGAGCGGGGCCGGCTGGCCTGGCCTCAGGGGAGACTCGCGTGGCAGGGGCAACACAGTGATGATTTTGACATATGATGGCTCCATCAGAAGTTGGCTTTTATGACTTAATTTTTCAAGGGTGCTGCCTTTTTGTTACGCAACATTTTATTATAATAAAACTACTAACAGGAGGGACTAACCTCTGAATTTTCTTTCCTCGTGTCCCCATAAATTTCATTTAGCAGGATCCACGTTGCATAATGGCTCTGCACTCCTCACAGTCAGCTGAGGCAAGGTCCAATATGCTCCTTGTTAGTAAGGGCAGTGTTTGTGCCGGCTACATAATTTTAATCACTTGCACCACAGCCAGCGGATGCTGGAAGTGGGGTAAGGAAAGTCTTATTCAACCCTCTTCGTGGTTGGCCTTCTCTGGATGGGGATGCAGGTGTGTGTGCTGCCAGGATTAATAAATTTCGAAGTGGCTGTACTACCTTTGAAATGTAGTTGGGTTGCCCCTAAGAACAGGTTTGTGGGTAATACAAGACACTGACTGAATTTTGCTGGCTACTGTATAGTCAATTCCAACAACCATGGCCAAAGTGAACACTTTACAGTATTACTAAGACTTTCAGGTTAACAATCTTATTAAACATCCAGGAAAGAGCCTCCCTCGCATGCAGTTGTATTTGCTGGTTCCTGGAGTGGCTGCTTAATATGATCGTCACTCAGTTCAGTAGGAAGTGGGTCTCCTCATTCATCTTGTAGGTGTGAAGGGTAGGTAGTGATAATCTATGCTCTTTGTACCCCATCAAAAAGATGCATAAAAGGACAAATAGTTTGTAATAAAATTAAAAATAAGTCAGTGGTGAAATATTAATGCTGGTTTAAATGGGTGCTTTTGTTTTGTTCTGTGTTGCCCAGCTTAAAGGCTCATTGTGGACCTGCTTAAGCATGTATCTGATTGGTGTCACCTCTTTCTGAACTGTGTGGATATCACCCAAAAAACCTTTGCTGCTTAAATATTTCTTGGATTGTCGTAGCTACAGCAGCACTCTAACCTTACTGTAACTTCTCAGGTTCTCCTGGGAGCTCTGTGTCCATTGCACATTCCACTGAGGTACAGCCCATCCCGTATGCCAGTGATTGTCAACTCAGGTGCCTGGAGATCCTTTCAAGGGTACTACAAGGTGCCACGCAATGCTAGTTAGCACTATTGTTGTGTGTGCAAGCACAATGCACAATATAAACCCAGAGACTTCAAACAGGAATCCATAATGCTTAAAACAGTTTAACCTGTTGTGGCCTTCTTGAGTTCTTTGCAGCAGAAAAATTGCTCTACTATTGTTTCACAAAAAAAACCCCAACGTTTTCTTAGGGTTGCCTTGAGTCTAAAAAGGTTGAGGGCTACAGCTGTACACTAAAGTTATTTGCTGCTTTAGTCTGAACATGGTATGTACCATATTTCCAGTATGATTACCCTAAGATTCCTAAATAATTCCTATTTCCATCTGTTTTTTTTTCTTTCTTGTCCCTAAGAACAAGCTGGGGCAATCCACAGGAAGGGCCTGGCTTCCATCCATAGTTGCTGCCACCCCACCAGGAGGTGGGGTAGGTGCCTTGTTCAGCCGCGGCTCGCTCCCAGCCCTGCTTCGTGCCCCAGCCCAATCGACCCAGTCCTTAGAGCCAATCCTTGTCCCGAAGGAGACTGTGGCGTTGATGCCTACGTGGTCAGATGGGTTGCAAATTGGCTGGAGGGCTGCACCCAGAGAGTGGTGGTGGATGGGTCATTTTCAACCTGGAGGGATGTGGGCAGTGGAGTCCCCCAGGGCTCGGTCCTCAGGCCTGTCCTGTTCAACATCTTTATCAGTGCCTTGGATGAGGGGGTAAAAAGCACCTTGTTCAAATTTGCGGATGACACTAAAATGTGGGGAGAGGTGTGCATGATAGAAGGGAGGGACAGGCTACAACTAGATCAGGACAGGTTACAGGGGTGGGTGGATGAGAATAGGGATGGGATTCAATACTGACAAGTGCAGGGTACTGCACCTAGGGAGAGAGAACCAGCAGCATACCTACAGGCTGGGGAACTCCTTCTCATTGGCACAGAGGCAGAAAGGGATCTTGGGAGTTATTGATTCCAAGATTTACATGGGCTGCCAATGTGAGGACGTGGTCAGAAAGGCTAACCACCTTGTCATGCATCCACAGATGCATCACGAGCAGGTCCAAGGAGGTGATCCTTCCCCTCTACGCGACACTGGTTAGGCCGCAGTTGGAGTACTGCATCCAGTTCTGGGAGCCGCACTTCAGGAGAGATGTGGCCGGCATTGAGAGGGTCACGGGGCAGCAGGGCAGGCCCTACAAAGAGAGGCTATGGGACCTGAACCTGTTCAGCCTCCACAAGAGAAGGCTGCACACAAATTAGCTATAGTTCAAGTGCCCCCACCGTGATTTCTAAGTGTGGGGACACTGATACAGGAGATGCAGTGGCACTTTAATTAGACTGCCTCTCAGAGCCGGTCTAATTAAAGCACCGCCTCCACACTCCCAGTTCACATATAAAAGTGCCTGTGCCAGTTGCAGCAGGCAGGGCTAGGCTAGCCATGCTTGTGACTGGCTGTGCAGAGCCCTTTAGCCCCTGCTGAAGTTCTAAATAGAGGTGCCTATTGGATCAACGCCGATAAAAGGGAAATGGCATTATCAGCTTTCGGCTTTTTTTTTTTTTTTTTGGCCATTGTAGCCAATAATGTTTTCTGTATCATTATGCCTTCTGGCCTGGCCCCTGGCAACCTGGGTTCCCTCTAAACCATGGGGCTGGGGTCCCTGGCTGCATGCGTTCTGTCTCATCTGTGGGCCTGGGGCTCCGTATGCCTGGGTTCCCTCCCATGAACTAGGGTGACCCTGGATACACTGCTACCCTCTCATCAATGGGCTGGGCTGGAGCGGAGCAGCTGCTGCGGTGTCACAGGCACTGGCACAGCACAGATTGCGGGCTGGGCCCAGGGTGGGCACCATAAAAGGCACTGAATGCCGGAAAGATGTGACTGGGGCGCGGAGGGGCAAGCACAGCTGCCCAGTGTGACTCAACCTGCAGTGCCTGGGGGTCTGTGCCCCAGGGGCAGAACCTGGAGGGGCTGAAGCAGCCACTTTGCCTCCTTCCCACTGCTGTGCACAGCAGGGTCCTTCCCCCAGCACCTCAGTCCAGCCAGGTCCTTCCCTACCCAGAGCCGGGTCCATTCAGTCTCCCCCATGGGACAGGGGCTTGCCTTGCCCTTGGTAGCAGCAGCACGAGGAGGGGAAGGGGCCCTTCCCCCACCGGAGTCCAGTTCCCAGGAGCTGGGGCCCAGCTGCAGGGAAGGAGTCGCCCAGTTTCTCCAAGCCTAGAATGCTCCTGCAGACCTGCCTTGGGCAGGGGAAGGAGAGCAGGGAGCCTGGTCCAGAGACCACCCAGTCCTGGGCAGCCAGGAAGGCTTACACCAGGGGTGGGCAATTATTTTGGGCAGAGGGCCGCTTACTGAGTTTCAGCAAGCCATCGAGGGCCACATGACAGGCAGCCAGGGGCAGATATATATTAATTTTCTAAATTTTTTTAGGGGCCCCACGGGCCGGATAGAATGGTCTGGCGGGCCGCATTTTGCCCACCCCCGGCTTACACCATCCCCTTCAACCCTACTGGGCAGGCTCAGGCAGCTGCTATTGGCTTGGGTTCAAGGGCATCACATGAAAGAGCAGGGGCTGAAAGGCTCTGCACAGGCAGTCACAGGTATTTCTAGGCTAGCCTTGCCTGCTGCAACTGGCACAGGCATTTTTACATGTGCTCCAGGAGTGGGGGTCCCAATGCTTTAATTAGGGCGGCTTCAAGAGTTGCTTTAATTAAAGTGATGCAGCATCTCCTGGATCAGCGTCCCTGCGCTTAGAAATGGTGGTGGAAGCGCTTCAACTAAAGCTCATTCCTGCGCATGTTATACATTTAAAACAAAAAAAAGTTTATTTATGTCAGTAATTTAAAATGTCTTGGATTATTACCAAATATTAGTTATCAGATTGGCAGAAGCCGATATGGTTGGTTAATAAGTGGCTATCAGTATCGGCCAAGAAAATCTTTATTGGTGCACTCCTAGTCTTTGCTTTATGATTGAGTTTACAAGTAACTTGTATGAGGACAGATAGGGAAGTGAGCAAATCCCAAAAGGTTTCTCCTATTTCAAAGGGTATCTTTATAAATGTACATTTTGTAAATGATGTACAAATAATTCTGGGTTTCCTATCACAACTAAGCCATCCTTAGGAGGAGGTGAGCAAAAGCACAGCAGGTATGTGGCACATGAATGCCAGAAAAATGCAATAGAAAATCTTAATCCTACACAAGTATTATACAGTAATGAATGTTCCTGCCATGGGACTGGGTCTTTGGTTTTTAACCCCAAATGCCTGAGACTGTTCTGAGACCCATGTAAGGTGGGCTAAGCAGCATTAAGTTTTTCAGAGGGATGGGCTGAATTGTGCCAACTGCAAAATTGAACCTGTGTTTTAAAAAGATTGAGGTATGTTAAAGCTTATGGGGCCCACAGTGCTTTCCTCTGTGTACCACCAGAGCTATACATTAGCTTGATTATTCAAAACAAAGGGCAGGTCCATAATTGCTGCAAGGGGTCTGAAGCCCCCTTTCACACCACACCTGTTAGGAGCCCCGGTGATAGCAAAGCTCTTTGCGACATCGTTAGTTAAGGCTGCAGCTCTAAGTTATGGCTGCAGCTAATGGCTGCATTTTGGAAAGTACTTAGAGTATTTAAGACTATTGCCTGTAGTAATTTGATGTTCTGGTTTTTTATGTTAAAAGAAGTGAATTGTATGAAGTGAGCTAGAATCCTGTTGAAATAAGAGGGTTTGTTAATGCGCTAACATTGACATGAATGTCATGGTTAGTTGAGGGAAAAGCATGTAAGGAAAGAGATAAAAGGGGACGTTCAGAGCAATCCTAGGAGGTATCAGAACCAAGGGATAGAAGGATCCATCAGCAAGCGATCATGGATCCTTGCCAGTACTGCGAAAGCTTGTTTCACTTATTGCACTCTGTAACCCAATGGGTTATTATTTAACTGCTTAGATCTTGGCATTGTGTTCTATACTACATGGTTAAGTACACATGGTCCTCTCAATTCACCCTCTTTATGCTCTGCTTCCTGACCTCTGGCAGAAGTGTAGGCGGTTGCAACACTGCTGATCTTTGCTGAAAAGCTCTCAGGAACAGTGTACACTCTTTGCCCTGCAAAATTACTACTTGCATCTACTTGGCAAGGAAAGGGTTACAGGCCTCTTAATAGCCTCTTATCCAATACATTTATCTGTTCCTGTTCTGACCCTCCTATTTTTGTTACTTGCCCTATTGTGTCCTGCTTTCCTTCTGTTCAAGTGGCAGAAGGGAGGAAACTGAACTATGGAAAAGGGAGAGGAGTTTGGAAGGCAGTATGGCAAATAGGAGGAGTTTGCCTCTGCTGGTGTGGTAGCCTTTCCCCCATTTGCTCAGAAGCAGCTTGACCCTCTCTGACTTGAGAGCAACCTGGAGTCCTCAGGTAGGTAGGGTGTTCCTGATGTTGCAGAGCTGCCCCTCAGCCTGACATAGTTAACTCTTATTCAGATGGGCTGCTCTAACCTATCCTTGTGGTAAGCTTACTTTACCTGGCAGGGGAAACACCATGTATCTGGGGCCAGGAAGGCACTTTTCCTTAACCATACTCACAGATAACTGTTCTTCTGGCGTGGTTTAGTACCCGCTGAGGTGCTGGGGCTTAAAGCCCACTTTATGGAAATGAGAGGTTCCTCCATAGCTTGCTTCTGCAGCCATATGCCTGAGGGCAGGCAAAACTCGGGGGCATCTGAACCCCAAGCCTCCGGGCTTGGGCCTGCACATATGATGCCTGCCAAAAGACTTCAGAAATATCTGAAGCCACTGGTGGGGGCAGAGGATGTTTGTTGGTTGTAGGGTCACTTATGGTTCTGGACTGACTCATGGATTTGAACTTGATTTGGCTTGGAACATGAAAATTTTCTTTCAAAGAACAAAAAAAAAAGGATGTTGTGGGGAGGAGGAGCTGGACTAACTTGTAATGAGACCAGATCAGGCTTGAGGGTTTTTGAACATAGGAGTCAGAGCTGTTTGTGAAGAGTGGAAGGCAAAGGTAGGAACTGGACAGCACATCTGCTCCAGTGGGGTGTGGAGGGCCAGATTTGTGCGAGGTATTCAGCGACCTAAAAATGCAAAGATTTTCCTAGTAGGATTTTCTGAGGTGCCCAGGAGCCAGAATACCTACTGAAATCGACGCTAGCTGCACCTCTGGAGCTGTAGCACCTTTAAAAACCTGTCCCTGTGTTGGCAGGGACCTGGCGCTCCTCTGCTGTCTGCAAAGGCAGGAGAGGGGAAGAGAAAGGGGGCAAAAAAGCTATGAACATACTATGATTAGAGGGAGAGAAAGGACACATTGAACCCCTTCTGGAGAGAGAGAGAGAGAGAGAGAGTTGGCTCTGGCCAGGGGGAATTTGTTCAGGTTGCCAGAACAGGAACCTCCCCGTCTTAATTAAGACTTAACAAAGATAGAGAGGCAGAAGTAGATTCGTCCTGTTCCGGTTCTGTGGCATAGTTTTGGCTGAGTCATTTAGGTGCTCTGTCTTTACCTGATGAACACAGACGTAGAAATACCAGTGCTGGTATGCATACACATTTTGGAATATGACCAAAAACTAACGGACTGAGATGACTGCTTTCAGGCATTAGCGCATCCCATTGGAGGCAGCACAGCAGGTAAGGAACAGAAAAGTTCCCCTTTTGCACTAGTGCCTTCTGCGCTAACATAAAGTGCTCTCTGGTGATAGTGCCATCTGTCACAGGAGTGCCAAGACCAAATGCATGAATGCTTGTGACTCCAGGGGCCTTGTATGGAAGACATTATGGCAGTTTTACTGAACCAGTTTAGGTGTGCCAGTGAAATAAAGGAGGTACAGTTGGTCCCATTCAGTGGGCTCTCAAACCCTTCTGCTGTAAATCCTGGGAAGTTTAGCCCTTGCAACTCCAGGGCCACTGCGGTTAAATATTAGTTGCAGTATAAGCCTTTCCAAGGAGGGAGCTGGCAGCTGAGCATCTTATTTTATCATTGAACATTCCCTCTGGGCTGAAGTTTCCTAAAACAAAAAACAAAATTTCAAGCTATGTTCCCTATGTTCTTGCAACTAAGCCAGCTTTGACAAGAATCATGGGAAGCTTGTCCTGAGGGACTGGATGACCTGATTTAGTAAGGTACATCTACCGTTATCTCACAGTTCAGCACATTGTGTCATGTTTGATGTTCCCAATTTCACTTTCTCTGTCTCCTTTATCTTGTGCTTCCTACTAGAGCTCTGCTTTGGCAATGGCTAAGCTCACAGTCACCCCAAGGACATCCCTTGTTGATGAACCAGTGAAAATCCATGTCTCTGGTTTGGCTCCCTTTAAGCTGGTGACCCTCCAAGCCTCTTTGACAGATGAGAAGGGGGTGCTCTTCCAGTCCAGAGCTTTCTACCAGTCCAGTGAGTCTGGTGAGGTTGATTTGGAGCAAGCTGCTGCTCTGGGAGGAGATTATGCTGGCGTGCACCCCATGGGTCTCTTCCAGTTCTTGAAACCGGAAAAGATGTTTCACAGGTTGATGAAACGAGATGTGATGCAGAGTCCATTCCACGTGCGCCTGGATTTGTTCAGCTCATTCCACTTGGTTTCCACACCCTGTGATCAGCCTGTGACAAGCCAGACTGTGGAAAGATGGCATGTGGCACCGGGAGTCCAACGAATCCTGATCAGGGACGGCAGGGTGCGTGGGGCCCTCTTCCTCCCACCAGGTGAAAGACCTCCATCTCATTTCCACAGCTTAATGAATCCAGCCTACATATTGATTTTATGGGTCAGGAAATGTCTGTCTACCGATGACAAGCTTCTCCAAATTACGTTATGTCAAATTATTTGTTGTCATGGCAAATTATTTGCCTAATAGTTTCTCCTAATGACTCCTGGCCAGTACCCCAGTAGTTTGACCACAGTAAGTTTATTATGAATGTTCAAAACCTGAACTTTGCTGGGTAGCTGAGACTGGAGTCATGGATCTCGTGAGGTGATGTTACTCGACTAGATAAGTATGTCTTTTGGGATGCATTTTCAACTGAGAATACTCCTGTTGAGGAGCTCAAAATCCTAGTCTGGAAATTTCTAGGGCTTGCTTAAAGTTTGCAGGGGCTACATATAACCCTGCCAGTGAACTCCAGAAGCTGTGATAAAAACAAGTTCACAGGTCAGGAGTGCAAACATACACACATGGCAGTGTCTTTGTTCAAAATCCCAAGTGACTCCTCTCACTTTCCCTTGCTGTTTTCACCCAGTTCCCTTTGTTTCTTTTATCCCAGTTCCGTGTGTGTGTGTGTGTGTGTGTGTGTATCAAGTTGATGGTGTAGACCAGTGGGGGCCAAGCATGTATCAGATTAGCCCCATACCTTCCCTGAGTGCCATCCTGATTCCTTCCCCCCCCCCATCTGATTTGCTACTATGCTTTCTGCTCTGTGCCTTATTTGCCAGTCTGTTGCCTGTCTCCTCCTCAGTTTGCCATGTATCACACACACAGGCTGCCCGTGCCTCTTGTGGCACCCATGCTGTAGATTGGCCATGTATGGTGTACAGTAGCATGTTCTAATTTTACAAGGAAGCTCTACATCATTAGGAAAATTATGAAGTTCATGGCCTAATCACAGGACTGTCTGCAGCCTCGATTGCCAATAAATTAAATAATAGAAATCCGAGGAAAGGCTTTTCTCCTCTAGAATTCTGCCTTTAACATTCAGCAGCAACATAAAAAGCTTTTACATGCACCACCAGAGAACAAATCTGGGAGCTTCCCTGGATTTGGTTTTATTGCATTATGTGTTGAGACAGCGCAACTCTCTCAACTGTAGTAGGCAAGGACTAATTCTAACTCTGCATTTGTGGCTTTGTACTGGCAGCAAAGGCACAGACCTGATTGAATCCTTTGGGTATTATGAAACAAATTACTTACATTTAGCAGAGTTCCCTGGTTTGTCCACAGCTGGGAGCCAATGGTAGGTCTCTCTTGTTGAATGCTCAACTTGGTTTTTTTTCAGACATAAAGGTGCTTTGGAAGAGGGGATTATGGGGTTAGAGCACGATTAAGGCGAGTGCTGTAAATAGGAAACAGGAAGCTGAAATTTGGAGTGTTTGTTGGCCAAGCTCAGTAGATGTCAAATGAAAAAATCTTTTGGAGAACTAAAGCTGACCGAGTGGTAGCACAGATGCCATTCACTGCAATTTATCTGTGGCAAGCAGGGTATCTCTTAGAATACATTCTATGATTTAATGAAATAAACTGTACTGCAAGGAGGAATCTGTAGTTTTAGGGTATTGATTGGGGAGTCTGTTGCTGTTTCTTTATATTGTGGGTTGCTTGAGGCTGCTGTGAATCTTCCTAGAAAGGTTGGGATATAAATCTAAATGATGACAATAATATTTACAGAAGAAGGTGTGGCATAATGGTCCTTGGGTCTTTTTTATCCAGTTTGGAGTTAGAAAGGGCAGAGCCATCAAGGTGGAGACTCAGTCACACACATTATCACGCTCTAATATAGAAGAGCCTTGTTTGCATCAGGGTAGAGCTGGTGGATGAGAGTGTAGCAGGGAACTAAATTAATCTCTGCTGTGCTCCACTTTACAGTACAGTAAAGTACAGTACAGTAGTTCTTGTCCTTGGTTTCTAGATAATTCTCTGATACTGTCTCGCATATAGAAGAATTAATCTCCAATTCCAGTAATTGCCTTCATGGGGTAAGAACGGAAAGACTTTCCTGCTCAAGTGCAGTGGGGGCTGGACTCAATGCTCCTGTAAGGTCTCCCCCAGCCCCTAACGTCTATAAATCTGAGTCCTGTGAGGTGTTAGGAAGGACTCCCAACTTTGCCTCTCTCAGACAGAATCATTCATTCTGGTTTCTTGTTCATCTCCTTAGGAGAAGGTCCTTTCCCAGGGCTGATTGACCTGTTCGGCGGTGTGGGTGGACTCATTGAATTTCGAGCCAGTCTTCTCGCCAGTCGTGGTTTCGCTGCGCTTGCCCTAGCGTACTTTGGTTATGAAGACCTGCCTGAGATTCTACTTGAGGTGGATCTGGAATACTTTGAGGAAGCCATCAACGTCCTCTTGAGACACCCCAAGGTACATTCCATTCGCAGATAAGCTCACCCTCATTTCCCTATAACTG
>NW_005842977.1:428493-459824 GCF_000455745.1 Alligator sinensis | reverse complement strand
TGAACACAGCCAAAACACCTCTGCAGACTGTGACCCTTCACACTCTTCCTGTGATCATTAACAGGGCATTCCCCACCTCCTAGGGAGGACAATGAGGGCCACATACAGTGCTTCATTCTCCTCTTGCTGTGTTTGATCTTTGGTAGACTCTCTCTCATAAATGGCCTTCTCCATAGATTACTGTATTCCCAATTGGCAGCCTTTTTTGGCAGTGGGAAGGAATGACTTAACTTGGGTCTGAATAGGCTGGTATTAGCACCTCTAATGCTTCTCCCTGCTACCCAGGTGTGGTGTGGTGTGGTGTGGTGTGGTGTGGGTGGAGCTTATGTTCTGCCAAAGCCCCCACTGCTCCACTGTGATATGGAACAGGCAGAGCATCCCCCAACTCCCACCAAAGTTTCCACTGACCAGCTGTGGTGTGGTCAGAGCTTCCTGTCACTGATTGCGGCCAAAGCACAGTTCTGTGGGCTGTAGTTTGCCGACCTGACCCCTATCCAACACCATAGAGCAGGCCAGTAAGAAAACAGCTGCAGAGGTCATGACTTGACTCTCTCCCAGTAGTACGCACTGTGAATAAGGAAGGAAGTAGGGTCAAGACAGCCATCAAAGTCTGCCTACCTGCCAAAAGGCACAGGTACAACTGACATGTGCACCGCAGGGGAAATGGGGCAGAACTAGTTCCCCGGATAATTATCACAGCCACATTCTACTAGTAAAAAATGGGGAATTCATTCATTTTTCTGAAGATTGATGGATTTTGAAAAGTGGTTGTTTGGGATTAATATTCACAATTTTATGGGTTTATCTGCATGAATGTGCCAGTTCCAAGTGCAAGACTGTACCTTTGCATGTAGCTAATTGGCCATTTGTAACTACATGGCATGTACGTGCATGTGCAATCTTGAATACTGCCTTGCACAGTTCAGGGGTGCATTTTTGAAAACTCCTTAACCCATTTCTCTTTGGTGTTTGTAGGTAGGAGGGCCAGGGGTTGGCTTGGTCTCAATATCCAAAGGTGCTGAGATTGCACTGGCCATGGCATCATTTTTGCCCAAGATCAAAGCAGTAGTTTCTATTAACTCAACCCATGCCCTCCATGGGATGCCACTCCGCTACCGGAATCTGCATATCAATCCAATCCCTTACAAGATAGAATATATCCGGTTCACACCCCTGGGACTGATGGAACTCTCTAACATGGTCAATGTCATTCACACTGAAGAAAGTCAAGAGAGCATCCTACCTGTAGAACAAGCTGAGGCCAAAATCCTCTTCATTGTGGGAGAGAACGACAGGAACTACAACAGCAAAGCATTTGCCGAGAAAGCGATGGAGAGGATGAGGAGGCATGGAAGAAAGAACTATGGAATGCTTTGCTATCCAGGTGCTGGACACCTGATTGAGCCGCCAGGGTCACCTTTCTGCCACCACTCATGGAGCTTCTTTTTCTTCAGGCCTGTGGTATGGGGAGGGGAACCCCAGTCCCATGTTGCAGCACAGGAGCATTCCTGGAAGGAGATCCAGAAATTCCTCTGGCAACACCTCCACCCAGCTGGAAGCAGCAGGCTTTGAATACAGGGAGTCACAGACCAAGGAATATCTGTGCTCCTGCCTTCCACACACCCAATCAATAAATACTGGGAAGAAGCTGTCATTTGGCAGCTTCACTGCATGGAGATTCACCACACCAGGTATTAAAGGCACTTCCAATCACTTCACACAGGTATCTTGTCTTGCAAGGTGACAGCTAATAGCAGGTGAGAATTGCAGCTGCATTGGCAAGGCAGATTGCATCCAATAGGGATGTGGGGGATCTGTTCCAGCTCCCTCTAGTCATAAGCTAGGAAGGGATCTCAAGGGCCATCTGCTGCCATCCTCTGATCAAATGCAGGAATGCCATTCCTAAACTGTCCTTGACCAAAGCTTATCCAATCTCTTCTCTGAAAACCTCCTATGAAGGAGAATTCACAACCTCCCAGTACAGTCTATTCCACTGCCTTACTATACTAACAGTAAGGAAGTTATCCTGAGCTATAATCTTAACCTGTTTCACTGAAATTTAAAGCCATTGCTTCACATCTTATGCTCTGGACCAAGGGAGTTTTCTGTATGGCAGCCTTTCTGGTCTTTGAAGACTTCTATCATTGATGTCGTATATCTTGACTTCAAAAAAGCCTTCGATCTGGTATCCCATGATCACCTCCTAGCAAAACTGGCCAACTGCGGCCTTGGCTTCACCATGATCCACTGGCTGGGAAATTGGCTCCATGGTCGGACCCAGAGGGTGGTTGTTGACAGAAGTCAATCGTCGTGGTGTGCTGTGACCAGTGGGGTCCCACAAGGCTCTGTCCTTGGACCAACACTATTCAACATCTTCATTAATGATGTGGACATTGGTATCAGAAGCGGACTGGCCAAGTTCGCCAATGACACCAAACTCTGGGGTAAAGCATCCATACATGAGGACAGGAGGGTAATCCAGGCTGACCTTGACAGGCACAGAAAATGGGCGGACGAGAACCTGATGGTGTTTAACACCAAAAAATGCAAGGTCCTCCACCTTGGGAGAAAAAACCAGCAGCATGCTTACAGGCTTGGCAGTGCTACATTGGCTAGCACTACGGATGAAAAGGACTTGGTGGTCATGATTGACCACAATATGAACATGAGCCTTCAGTGTGATGCTGTGGCTAGTAAAGCGAGCAAAACGCTGGCTTGCATCCATAGATGCTTCTCAAGTAAATCTCGGGACGTCATTCTCCTGTCATATTCGGCCCTGGTGAGGCCACAACTGGAGTACTGCATCCAGTTTTGGGCTCCACAATTTAAAAAGGATGTGGAGAAGCTTGAGAGAGTCCAGAGGAGAGCCACGCGCATGATCAGAAGTCAGGAAAACAGACCTTATGATGACAGGCTGAGAGCTATGGGACTCTTCAGCCTGGAAAAGCGCAGGCTCAGGGGTGATCTGGTGGCTGCCTATAAGTTTATCAGGGGTGCTCACCAGGATCTGGGGGAACTCCTGTTCACCAGAGCGCCCCAGGGGATGACAAGGTCAAACGGTTATAAACTCCTTCATGACTGTTTCAGGCTGGACATAAGGAAGAACTTCTTTACTGTCCAAGCCCCCAAGGTCTGGAATAGACTGCTGCCAGAGGTGGTTCAAGCGCCTACTTTGAATGCCTTCAAGAGAAATTTGGATGTTTATCTCGCTGGGATCCTATGACCTCTGCTGAGTTCCTGCCCCTGGAGCAGGGGGCTGGACTCAATGAACTTCTGAGGTCCCTTCCAGCCCTAATGTCTATGAAATCTATGAAATTATGTCCCCTTAATTGCCTTTTCTGCAAGCACAGTTCTTTCAACTTTTCTAGTGATGTTTGCCTTCTAGTCCCTTGATTGGTTTTGTCACCTAAGTGTGGACCTTCTCTAATTTCACATCCTTAGAAGTGTGGAGCACAGAACTGCATACACTACTTTATATGACGCCCAACCAGCACCAAGTAGAGTGGCACTATCACCTGCCATGTCTTACATTTATTACTGTTGTTGATGCAGCCCAAAATTGCACTTGCTTTTTTTACAACTGTATCGCATTGGTAACTCATATCGAATTAGTGATCCACAAGAATCCTAAGATCTTTTCTCAGCAATGCTGCTACCCGGCCAGTTAACATCTAGTAAATCAATAACAGTTGGAGTAGGTCCATGCATATCTCTAGCTACAATACATTCAGTAATTGTCACAGATGTGTGACATGAGAGGCAGGTGACTTCTTTTTGTAAAGTTTCTTGCAACATTTTTCCAGGTTTGCAGCTATGATGAGCCCTACCTGGAGCTGTTTTCCTACAAGCAAACCCATATTTTTAGAAGTAGTGACATTATGCAAAGATATGTAGAAATTATGCAAAGATATGTAGATGTGTACACCAAAACCAGACTTCATCTGAGTTCATCTGGAACTTGGCCCAGATTTGCTAAGCCACATTTGTGACTTTTAGTGACATCATGTTTCAGACTTATTTTACTTGGTTTGGGGAAATACTGTTAAAGTTTTGTATGGCCTTAGACCTGCGAGAAGAGAGGGGCAGCATAAACACTGAACTCTGCTATTAGTGCTATGTCCCATTTTCCATAAAGACAAACACTTAGTAAAAATTCCAGAACTTAGAAATAAGTACTAGAAAAAAAACATTTATCCACTACAGTTTAACACCTGCCAGTTTTCTCCCTGTTGCCACATATATTGATTGTATCTGCATTCTTACAATCATTATACATATTTTTTGATCAACACACAAGCTGAAAGCCAAGGTCTTGCTAGGAAAATGTCAGCCGAGATACTGCCAGTCTCCACACCAGTAAGAACATGAATTAAAGGGTCATTTCATTCTTTAAGATAACTCACTGACTTAAATATGTTTGAAAGTACGTTGCAGACTAAAGTCTCCCAGCTGCAGATATGCATAGCTCCCTGAAAGTTAATGGCGATGTACCCACCAGCTGTATGATACTACACAAAAATGATGCACTGACTGATTGCCAATGAAAAGAGCTCCATGTTACTACTCACCACCCAAGTATTTAAAAAAAATTGTCATTTTATCCAACTGTCTTTTAAAAACATCCGATAGCACGAGACACTCAGGTGAGTTACCTGTCTGACTGAGAACATTTTCGGGACATAGTGCTTGTGGGTTTGATTCAAGGGCAAAGTGGCACCACTTTATTCCCAGCCCCTCATGTAAATTAACATTAAGACAAGAAACAAAGGGCCCAACTTCCATAATTTCAAGTACATGGGAACTTCAGATCTTCTGCAATTCATGTCTAAAGCCCATATATTTACAGGTATTTAGGCCCTAAGATCCCACTCACTAAATGCAGATTAGGCATCTAAATACCTTTAAAACCTGGCCTTAAGTCTCTTGAAAATTAAAAGAAGCTGCTTAATTCCTTCATGGCTAGATCCCTAGAAGTGTCTGTCTGCAGTGCAAAGAAAGTCTGGAGACTCAGTGGAGTAGTGCCAAAATACCTTTAAATTCCCTTAAAAAATCTGGGTCTATGTAACCTTTCCTGTAGTAAGAGATCAAGCTAGTCATTATGTGTATCAGGGGTATCTATCCATGTCCATGCTCTGACAATGGACATGTGTTCACAGTGAATGTGAATATATATCACAAGTGAACCTTTTCAAAATGCTGCTGATTGGGAACTGGCTCATAATTGTTGGAGGCCAGAGGTGTCCACATATGTAGTGCCCTGTTCTATGCTTTGGGAGGGTCTGGATGGGTGGGTGACTTGTGGCTGGGGGTGTTTGTACTTTTCTTTCTCTTCTCTCCTAAACATGAGTTCAATAAAGTTCAGTTGCCTGTACTTGACTGAACTCTGAAGTGTGCTTGCTTGACTTGGGGTATCTAAGAGGGGGAGTGAATGCTTAGACCTATGTTTTTGGGCTCCCAGGGGTTGTGGAGTGCGTGATGAGGGGCTGGTTGTTAGAAAGATAGCAGTGCAAGGGACTTCATGGATAAAGAGTGCCAACAAAAGGGGAAAAACAAGCAGCAGAGTTCCAGCCATGTACAGTGGGAGGGAGAGGAAGGGAGGAGGAAAGGGGGGTGATGAGTGATGAAGTGTGGGATGCCTGGGGGACCAACTAGACCCATGTCACTGCAAGGTTGGCATCCACACATAATACTGAACTGTTTCACAGTAAACTATTTCAAAAGAGTACTTGATGTTCCAAGTACAATTCTGACTTGTTCGAAGAAATTTTAAAGTGATTTAACAGGCTTTTATGTCTGTCTACTTCAGGTTTAAACTGCATTTAAACCAGTCTATGTGCCCATAACCAGTCATGGTGTGGTTTCTCCGCCAGGCAGAAGTATAGATTTTTCTTCATCTCACCCTGCTGGATGGAAGTAAACCATTACTCATCAAGACATCAACTAAGTTTCATCTATATTAAGAAAATGTTGAATGTTACACACACATTGCATGTGCAGCTCCACAAGTTGAGAGTAGACAAATGGCCTTTGGATGTACTGATTAGAGTGGGTTGTGGATTTTCTGTTGCAGTGATTTCCTGACTGGGAATGCCCTTTGAAAAAAAATGAATTTGCAGTGGGAAAAAGTGATATTTGCCAAAAGAGCTCTAACCAGTAGTGAGCAGGGCTTGAGCCTTGTGTGCTGCCTAAGTGGGGGTGCCGGAACGTAGCTGAGGGAGCACCTCATTCCCCTGCCCTCCCCACTCTGCACCTTCAATACAGTGGCTCTTGCAGCCAGGTCCAGTGCTAGGCACACGATGGACAGGGAAGGCAGAGCAGCAGCCGCAGGGCTGGCACTGGTGGGAGGTTCACTCCCAGGGAGGCCGTTGCTTCAGGAGGTGTCAATTAACCCTCAGACCTCCTTTTTTGATGCAGAATTTCAGCTTTTAAATCACTGCTCAACGCACATTTTGGCAGCGGCTTCTGCATTAATGCCTGGCTTGCTCTGCTATACCTATGCCAGCCTGCACCAGTGCCCTGTGTGACACCACCGCCTACGGTGCAGAACTGCCTAGCTACACCGCTATCTTAACCCAAGCGTATCTGGGATGAACCTCTCTCTGTTCATCTGGGTCAGAGAAGCAGCAGTAGAAGAATTCCCACTAGCGCAGGTAGACCCTAAAATATCGAAGAGCTGGCAACTAGGATATGCCTGCACTAGGAAAATGGTTGGCAGACATGCAGTCCTCTGAATGTTTCTCTGCTCCTTGGAAAACCCCCCCAAAACTAACGACTTTTCAATCATTGGATGAGGTAGGTTCGACTACAGAAATGGCTGGCACTCACAAGATCAGCAAAACTATTTTCTGATACCAGTGGGAGACAGTACCCACTGCCAGCAACATTTGGTAATGAACCATGTTCTTAGTAGACAGTAATGTAAAGCCTGATTCAAAGCCAGACCAGTTCAATGGAGATTCTCCTTCTGATTTAAACAGGCATTGTATCAAGCCATAAAAGGGAAGGTTGAGAGCCACTGAGGGTCCCATCTGGGGTCACTCAGGCTCACATACCAGTTCTAGTTTCCATGTTCTCCCATGCCCAAGACTGTAAAACACCAGAGCCCCAGGAAGACACTCAGAGTTGTTCTGTGGTATCACTGTAAAGCAACACACAAAGAGTATCCCCCAAATTTCTCCAGGGCACAAACAAATGACAGAATCCTGGATGCAATTTTTTGTGATAATTTTTTTTCATCTGTTTTGGAAAAAAAATATACAAAAAGAGCCAAGAAGAACCAACATGGAAGTGTCAGGTAAACATTCCAGTAAAAGTACGGACAGAGGCTCCATTTTTTAAAGGAGACACACATCAGATATCACCATGCTAGAAGAATGAGATGCAGGAAATTCCCTAGAAACAAGTAAAAGCCATGAAATGAAACTTGCTCTGGTTCTATTTGTCATAAATGGTCGTCATTGTGTTTCATTCCCCAACCCCTCCCCGCCCCCCTCACTTCATTTTAATTTTTTTAACAATACTGTGAAAACTGTAAAATAGCAGTTTTGATATAAACTCTGTATGATATGATTTACAAAAATGTGGATTTAGCTATTGCAGACTGTGCCAGTTACTTTTATGACTCACTGGAGCCCTACAATGAAATCTGTGCACCTAAACCAAGGTAGACTATGAAGGCCCCCTGACCTCTTGGACACACCAGTCTGAATCTTATATAATTCCATTAAGGTTGTTGGTGTTACTTCTTGTTGTCTCATTGGCACCAGTTGTAAGCATGACAGCCTCAAGTTCACATTTTGACCTTATAATGCAATCATGAAACATTTACGTGACAGAAATACTACACAAATCCATATTAATGGCCTCATACATCCTAACATCTCTTTCTATCCTTCCTATGCACACCTAACCTCATGCGGAAGCTGTTTCTGAGTTCAGGATTTGAAAGTGCTGTTGTCAACTGTAGCATTTACAGCCATTATTATAGAAGAATGTAGTATTTTCTAAGCATCCAACATGTTCTCATCACAAAGTCCATTAAAAAAACTGAACAAAAAAACACTGACCGTATCATTTTAGTCATTCTTGAATAAATAGCACAATCCTCTGGCTTTCCTAACCCACTCACCCACCCCTTGGTTTAGCAAGGTACTTGAGGACATGCTTAATTTGAAGTTTCTGAATAGTCCAACAAAACAGACTGGGACCAGTCACTCACTTAAGTAACTTGCTGAACTGAAGCTGAATGCTGTTAGAATTTTTTAGGCTAGATTCCTGATCACAGTTGCACAAATCTGGAGTAAATTTAGGCATTTTTTTCAGATTTACACCAAGGCTGCTGAGACCAGAATCTGGTCCTTTGTCAAAAGCATTCCTTATGGTAACAAAAGGTAAAGGGGAATTATTAGAATTATTTTTATTTCAATGTATATAAAACCAAAAAGAAAAAAAGTTTGTGTACAAATATCACATAACAACATCAACAATTCCATAGATGTAGTTCCTCAGTGCACGCTTTAAACAAGAAAAGGGTTTAGGGTTTTTTTGTAGTTTTTGTAGTTTTTGTTTTTAAATTCTGGCATAAATATATTAAAGCTGACAAAAAATCAGGGCAAGCTACATCACTTCCTCATACAAAAAATGTACAAAAACATCAGCCTCTAACTAGACATAACATAATACTGGTCGTCACAGTCTGACATTTAGTAACTGTGTGTCTTGGAGTATTGTACTGGAGGGTAATAAAAATAGCTTCTGTCGCCACCTTCCATCTCAGGTTACTTCAGTCATAGAGGCAGAGTGATTCTATAGGAAGGAAAATGTAAATATGTGAATATTTCTGGTACATCCTTAAAGAAGTGTCTAAATATTTGAGAAGCTTGGAAAGTCCTTATATGGGAACTAGGCGCTGTAAAAATGAGCTCCCCCAATAATTCAGGGCTTAGAGGGAAGAGGTCACAGCAAAGACCACTGTAACTTGCTTTTAACTCAGGCCAAGATTTCCAGGAGAGATTATTGATTCTAGTTGTCTCAGTTTTGCAGGTACCCAACTTAAGGCACCTTTAAGGGGCCTACTTTTCAGAACATGGAGGGCATCAGCCCTTTGACAATCAGGTCCCATATGGGCGCTGCAGAACTGAGCGATACACACTCACTGCTACTCTTGAGAACCTTGGTGCCATGGGGTAATACTCCTTTCCTCATCAAGTGGACCAGGCTCGCTGTCCACGGACACATGCCAGTGCATCTACAAAGTAGTATTAATTGAGATGCATTGCCCACTATTGTGATGTAAAGTTAGGTCTAAGCCATTTTGCTCTTGTGTGAGCAGAATGCTGGAGAAAAGGGAGCAGGCTCCCCATGACAAACAGCGCACATGGTTGAAGATGGGAAAAAGGAGGAATGTCAGGTCTCCTTAGCTGGATCACATTGAAGTTGTTTTCAGCTTTAGAGTTTACTTCACAGACAAACAATATCCCATACAAACAATGCAACAATAACCAGTCATGGAACAATGGAGAGGTAGATACTGGGTATGTCTCCATGTGCATTGATGCCCTCTTAAATTTACTGTGCAGTAAGTGGGAATAGGCCACCGTCTACACATGCAGGCACTGAAGTGCATTAACGCTGTGTATGGACTGATTTGGGACTAAAGTTAGTCCCAAGTCAGTCCACACACACAGTGTTACTACGCAGTAAGGCATCTACAAGTGCATTACTGTGCAGTAACTAATTGGGTATAAATTTGATACCTGCATGATGCAGGTATCAAATTTACACTTAAGTCAGCATAACCTGCCATATTTACTGCACAGTATGGGTGTGCATGTGTAGATGTGCACTCATACAGTGCGGTAATTTCGGTTTCTGCGCTATAAATGCACACATGTAGACGCGCCCATTGTGTATGGACACAGCCAGCTGCCAATTAACACCATGTACTATTACACCAAGGGAATGGGCCATTTCATGACTGTGATATTTGAGAAGATGTGGGACCATCTGTAGAAACCTTCATTGTTTGGGGAAACTCTAATGAGTGCCCACTCCCACAGCCACAAAGAATAGGTTCAGAGTAAAGCTACATTTTCTGTGTTTTCATGCATGCTGTATGTGTTTTCTTACTCCTAGACTAATCTAGAGCCCACTGACATCAATGGAGAGAGGCTCATTGACTTCTCTGGGCTTTGGACCAGACCTTACTCTTGAACCCTGGAAAGAGATTTTGGCTTATGGTATTAATGCCACAAATGTCCAAGTGCCACAGATGTTTTTCTGTTTGTGGAAAGACAAACATTAAAGATGTCTCATGTACTGTGAATGTGAGTACCAATGGGGGCTTTCTCCTGGTGCAGTATGAATGCTAAAACAAACCTGAATATCTGGCTTTTGTAGTCATACATATCATTTTACAAGCTGGAAGCAATTTATCTACACCCCTCCTCCCTCCCACCATCTGTCAGAGCTGGCTGAAAAAATTCCATAAAAACTTTTGTTGAATTGACACTTGCAATTTTATTAAAACAGAACTGTCACAAGAAGAGTCACCTTTCCTCTAATACTTTTGGATTTTTCAATGAAAGCTGAAAACCCAAGCCTCAAAAATTCTGTTTTCAGTTAATTTGAAGAAAAGTTTCCATAGAAAAAAAATACCCCCAAAAATTTAAACCCTTCGTTTTCTAAACAGTTCAAATCTCTCTGTATAAATTCATATCTGTGGAGTGCAGTGATGTTTTTTAAGTGCTATGATGTCTTAAACAGGAACTCTGTGGAAAGTATATTTTACATCTGTACATGAGGCAGCACAGAAGAAATTAACTAATAAACTGCACTTTCCTAGTCAACAGCACATATTCTGCCTTGAAATTGCTGTGTCAAATCATCTCACTTACCCTGGTGCAATCCAGTGAAATATAATAGGGTCAGGTGGATATAAATGGGAAAATTTGTCCCACCAGTCTCTTGTTATTAGGTTGCAAACAAAGTAAAAGTATGTTGCTTTTCTGCTGCTGAGTTCGGGAGCAGGTATTTATTTATTACTTACATTACTTATTAATTTATTAGTTATTACTATTGAATTGCTAAGCATGCCAAGAGCCACATAGTGCAGAAAGAAGTGATAATTTTTACCTGATTTGGCCACAGAAAGGGGCCTATAGCCACGATCAAACACAAGTGCATGGCTACAGACTGCTTAATAAATGGCCAGTCAGGTGAAAATGTTAACCTTCATTGCATGAGGGTTCAGATGCAGACGTTTCAAAACAGAGCGTCTTCTGTAACTTGTGTCTGCCCTGTCTTCCAGCCTGTTGCTGTTTTCAGAATGGGAAGGAGGAACGGGAGCAGAGGGAATTCGGTCTGGGCCTTTTTCAGCCCCCATTAGAGGATGGGATGGGTGTACTGGAGCCTCCCAAGGTGTGTGGTGGGGGTGGGCTCCAATTCACCAATCCCACCCTCCAGCGCTGGCTGGGGAACCCCTAGAATGAGCTCCCTCTGCTCCCTTTCCCCCCTCCCATTCTGAAAAAATGGCAGGGAGCTGGCAGGGAAAAGAGACCATTGCTACTGGCAGCCAGCAGCTAGATCCCTCTCCCCTGGAAACGACAGTGAACTTCTGTTTGGTTCAGGGAATCACTGCAACTCAGAACGCTTCCTGAAAAGCATTCTCAATTACAGTGGGGAGTTGCACTTCTGTCTGCGCCCAAAAGTCTCTGCTCTGCGTTACATGCACTAGTCAGTCCTTAGGGAGAGAGAGACAGCACCAAGAAAGCCTCAAGGTGTCATTAGACTGGATTATCCAACCTCCCTCCCCACCCAGTATTCTGTTCCAACATGCAAAGAAAAACACCTGAAAATTCACTTCTCAAGAAGCATGTGCAAAGGCACTGCCCATGCAAAATCTTGCCTCTCCATTTAGAGACACGTCTCTGGCAGCAGAACATTTACAACAGTGGGACTTCAGGCTATGTCAGGGCTACATATATCTGAACTCAACTCACCCAATGCTGCTCCCTTTTCTGCTGGTAGAGCTGTACCAGGGCTGTACATTTTATATGTTTGAACTGTAGTGTTAAACCAGTTTTTACCCAGCTGTGACTGACAGCTTTTCTGAAGGCTGTCTGTAATGCAGTAATTTATACTACCTGGGCACTCAACGTCTCTAGAGGACTTTCCACCCTGGGAAACGCCATGAGGGGAACTCCTCGTGGGTCTTCAGGCTTCGGTTTAGAAGGAGCTCCATGTGTTCCTCTAAAGTTATGGACAACACATATTCCCTACATGATGAGGGGAAAAACAAAACAAAACAAAAGAGGTCAGCATAGGCTGCCCACCTGGAATAATTAGCTAGAACCTCACTATAAAAGCATCTCCATCCCTGTCCATTAACTTGGTACTGCTAAAAACTCTTGCAGATTTTGGGATGTGGCTGGATCTGAGGATTTGGCTCAAGGTCATCTCTGTCCCAGTGCTGGACAATTAGCAGTGTGACTGACATAGCTGTGAGTACGAGCTTACCTTAGTAACTCAGCATAACTGTACCCTGTAGGCAGAAGCGATTCTTATTCTATTCTCTCTCAGAGAAGAGAAGCCTTGATTATAAGTGCTGTATTCTTTTAGAACCACTGACTGCAATTGGCACTGTATTCCCTAGGTCAAATATTACCTTAAGACACTGTTGTTTGGTCCACAGCTCCCAAGCTACAAGTGGCTCTTTAACTTGGCACCTGCAGCTTTTCAGAGAAAATGTTTGCACTTTTTTTTTTTTTTTTACTGTGTGAATGGGGCATATTTTCCCTGAATTATGAATAATGCAAAACCTGCAACTACATACATATTTAGGAGTTTTCTTGAACAGGAATATGACTGCCCTTATTCACTTCAGGAAGCTTATGGTGCCACGGTTCTTTGGTTAACACCAATGCCTGATGAGGCTCATCTTCATTAAAGGAGCGCTGCATCCCCTGGCATTTACATAGCTCTATTGGCAGAAGTAGTTTTTGGTCCACCCAAGCTACACCAGCTCGCCCAAAAGACAGAAGCTCTCCTAACAGAAGACACCATCTGCCAGCAGAGCTGAATCCACACTAGGGGTTGACATGTAAGCCAGGTTAGCTACAAGGATGTGAGCTCTTCACATCCATTGCCAACGTAAGGCTGATAGCAGAACTTTGTAGTGAGGCAAGGGCCGAGCATCACTGCCTCAAAACATGTGACTGTGATTCCCAAAGGAGTAAGTCTGAGCAACTGAAGGCTGAATCTGGCCTCCTGTTCCATCAAAAGTGTCTGGATAGTTCATGGATGACAAGGCTCTATAATGCCCTTCCTAACACAAAGAAATTACAAGTACCCTGCCTTGGGAAGGACCCTCCTGTCTGCTCCCAAGATATGGGATGCTTGCACATTTGTTAGTATGGACTCTATTTCTGAAAGGATGTTTCCCTGGAATTACTGTTTGAGAGCTTTCAGCAGGCCCAGGAGCAGCATCCACATTTATTCCCAAGTAGTCAAAGGCAATGAATATTGGGCGTTTCATTAAAAGGGAACCAGGCACATTTCTTATTAAAAACACCTGAAGTGACCTGAAGTGATCTGAAGAAAGAGAGAAAAAAGACCTTGCAAACCATCTCCAAGCACAGTACCAATACCCTGCTATGCACTGCAGGGAGCAAGGGACAGGTGCCAGTAGTGGCCTTGGTAAGCACTGTTGATACTAGAGCCTTTTGTTTGGAAGGACCTGGCTGGCATGCTGGATCATCCAATGCAATCCCCTGGGAGAAGGGGTGAGCATGAGCAATCCCTTTCTCCAAGTGGTATGACAGGAAGTCAGTCTTCGTCTGATCCTGCTTTCTACTGCACTTGTTTCATGCCTGCCCTGTAACAAAATGGCCCTTTGTTTAGAGCCTTATATACCAAGGGTAAGCTCTTGAATCCCACGTTTGTCATGCAACAGGCAGCCAATGAAGCTTGTGAAATGTGAGTGCCATGGTTCTCACATGCAACACATTTAGAGAAGTCAGGCTCCTTTCTGACATCAGCTGTATTTTATTGCATCTTAAAAGCTCTTCCCCAGGACAGCACCGGGAGGGCCCTGTACAGTAACTAAAATCATTGTGTAGATACCAGGATGTCATCACATTAACCTTATTAATTCATTCATATCAGCCTGACCTCATTTTAGGATTTGCTCAGAAGATAAATCCAAATAGATTACATTAGAAGTAATCGCTGGCAGCTTGATTAGTTAGCTGTGATAGGCAACAAGAGAATAATACAAGATTTTTTAAAATGTTAAGTTGTCTTTGGATTGGGTGGCGATGGAGAGGGGTAGGGACTGATGGCTTACCAGAAACAAAGCCACCGCACTTCCCAGGATGAAGCCTGCAATCACATCCGAACAGTGGTTTCGATACTCAGAAACGCGATTTAGCCCAGTCAGGAAGGCAGCACAGAGGGTTCCCAGACACAGGACAGGTTTTGCTAGCCTGCTGCTCTTTGTTTTAATTGTGCTTGTGATGTACATCTGAAAAACAGTGCAAGCCGCATGTGAAAAAACGCATGCAGCTCACTTGTCACTTAGCTATGTCACATCAAGCTAGGAACTGGACAAAACCCTGAGAATGAGGGGGCTCAGAGCAGAGGATGATCTCTGGAGGAAAAAAACAATATTGGAGAGCATCAACTCCAGAATGTCAAATGTCCACTCAGTCATGCCAGGCCACTGGGCTGGTATAAATGGCAACATCAGTTCAAGATTTTTAACTGTACCTATTGATTTATATTGAGAGAAAAGCAGATTTTTCCTAAAACTGAATTTGAGTATTTGGGGTTGACATATAACTGAAACAGTACAGTACATCTGTCTCAGCACTCACAATGCATAACCACTACTGCGTGTGAGCCAGGGGATCTGTGTCCTACCTGGCCATGTACCTACCCAGTTACTCTAGCACAGAGAGTATTGCCTGAGTCAACGAAGTGCATAAGTTTTGAAGCAGTTTCAAGTTTGTAAAAAATAGACCCTTAGCAACCAATTAGGCTTTTTTCTTTGTTTGTTTCTTTGTTGCATGGAGACTCTGGGACTTAATAATGGATGGGAAATGGAGCAGATTATGGGAAGGCCTTTTTTCCCCCCCAACAGGAGACTGAAAATATAATTATACAGTAGGAACTTTCCTTGTCCTCCAAAGCATTTCTTAAGTAGATCTTCTAGGTTTTGCCAGCTTGTTTTAATTTGAAAGGCATTTTTGACAAAGAAAATAAACTACGTTAGGATCAATTTAAGAGTACTAATTCCAGAGCCTGTGATTACAGGAGTAACATGAATACAAAGATACTGTAACAGAAAACAAAATTTGACAGCACAATGATAATGAAGTAAACACAATGAATCCTCTTCAGTGGTAAGTTAAGTGCATTTTTGTACCTTCCAAAGCACAGCTTGGCTTGTTGAGCAAAGTTAATGCCTATAGTTGTGTGCGCTAAAAAATGTCTCTGACAACATATGACCCTACACTGCAGTAATAGTGGGCACTGCCATCCATAAGCATGAAAGGAACCAGGGGCTGACCAGGAAAATCTGTTTGGAATATATATTAGAATAGGATTTCCCCAAATATATTGCTGTCTGGACTTAACCCACAATGTATAGGTCTGATGAGAAAGAACCATCTCCCTCCTTGCTGGCAAAAAGAAGGATTGCAAAGTCACAGAGAGGACTCTTGGTCTGGGAGCAGAAGTTCCCTTCTGGCATTTTCTTGGTAGTTCCTAAGGCAGGTCAAAAACCATCCATTATGGAAAACTGCTGGTGGTGGTCGTGGGGGTTTGATGAAGTGAAAATCATTTTTGTGTGTCCTCTTTCCTTCAGAAAAAGAAATCCATTTTGTTGTTGCTGTTTGAAAACCCAAAACCTGAAAGCTGAAAATACTGTAATTTGTGGCCAGTAATTTTTGACTGATGACCCTTGAGAGAACATTTCCATTTTCCATAGAATTTGCCCCCTGTAGCTTTGTTTTCTGTAACCACACCACTGCATGGCTGTCTGTGCGTGTTTTCTGCAAGCCCCTGCAAAGACTCATTCCCATATATGTGATCTTGTCTCAGGGGTAGAAGGTTCGTGAGTGCATGTAGCTCGGTAGCTGCACAGCAGTGCATGCAAGGAGCTCTGCTCTTTACAGGGTCAGGCTAAATGTACGTGGATCCTTTTGGGGTGCCTGAAGCCTGCTATTTAGGTACCAAACATTCTACTGGCAACAAAATTACTGTGCCCCTTCTCCATATTCTCAAAGAAGGGAAGGGTCAAAGATCTGCTTTGCTTTCATACTAACTGCATGGAGTAGAGGATGGGAAACCAACTCCAAGCTGCTGGTTCTGGTACTGGTACTACAAGGCTTGGCTTGGCTGAAATTGCCTTGTATTCTTTCCTGAGCCAGTGGTGATACTGGGTATCAAAGCACTGAATATCATTTTACAAGTTCTGCTGATGTGTTCCAGCATCTGGGGATGATTAGCACCAACTAGGTGCTTATCCTTGTTCTCTCTTTCTCTCTTGCACACATCCCAAAATCCTGACAATCAGGTGGAGTGGACATGACATTACTGTAGCATACCATAATCTCTGATAAGGGTAACTATACATGAGGAGCTCTGCTCTTCAAAGGATATGGCTAAATGCACATGGATTCTCTTGGGGTAGGTGAATGCCACTACTGAGGTACTAAATCTTCCATTTTCAAAGAAATTACTGTGCCCTTACTTCACGTTCTCAAGGTTTTTCCCTTCTCTTTTCCCCTATGCATCTATCAGTGCAGTTCTCCCTTAATCTAAACCCATTTTCCTCATTCCCTCTTCTTGGCTTGGGGAAGCTGCTGCACCTCACTAGCCGGTGTGGTAAGAGCCGCCCCCTGCCCCCCTCCTCCCAACCTTCTGCA
This sequence comes from Alligator sinensis, assembly GCF_000455745.1. Classification (NCBI taxonomy): domain Eukaryota; kingdom Metazoa; phylum Chordata; order Crocodylia; family Alligatoridae; genus Alligator; species Alligator sinensis. Next base: position 442,896 of record NW_005842977.1, on the reverse strand, counting down.
TTCACTTCCTGTGATGGCTGACTCTAGAGGAAGAAGCAAAATGGCTTAGCTGCAACCTTATTTGAACACAAATGGGAATGGAAAAGACAAGCATGAGACTGGAGTGGAGGAGTCCACTATTGACTCCCACTGCTCACTACACAGGCTACACTACACTTTTATCCACCCCGATGCAAGTGCAGCGTTTCAGCACCATGGAGCTCTACGCATGCCACCTGAATTTGGCCCCTTACTATACAATATGCAAGGCAGACAGCACAGCAGCTTTTGTGTAAAATCACATCTGTGCTGCTCTGATCAATTAATTACACCCCTCAGCATTACAAGGCTTAGCTAGTCATAAAGATTTATTTCTCAGGCAAAACGTACAGGCAGCCTTTATCTACCCAAGTACGTGAAAGATGGAACCTGCCTGATTTATGGAAGGGACTGTATGACTTGATCACCTGCAAAAGAAGGTCTCTTGGACTCGCTGGATAAAGAAGTCCTTTTCCATCTTGTGTCCCTCTAGGGCCAAGAATAAATTAAGGCTGAATATTAGAAGAAAGTGTTTTAACCAGCATAGGATGAGGTGCTTCAGACTAGCAACAGGACTAGTGGGCCCAAACAGCCAAACTAGATCTTAGGAGCTTGATCAGGTGACCAAGGGGATGATATAAAACAGATTGCCTGTGACAGCCCTCCATTCCTGTTTAGTAAAGACTTACAAATTATACATGAGACGTAATGGTCAGAAATGGACAGTAGGGGGCACTCTTTATCCACTCATTCTTGATAAATTGGAAAAAGCTGACTATTGTTACAAGGTGCCAAATTATTATAAAGGTTTTCTATGGAAACAATGGAAAACATGACATAAAAATGAAACACAGTGGTATGAATAATTACACCAATTCTTTTTTCCCTTTGCATCTCTGCCCCAAGAAGACAATTCAAAGGATCAACTGGGAGTCAGAACTGGATTATGTGAGCAGTGTTATTCTCTGCCTACTAGCCAAGTGCTGCTGGAGTGATTTATTTCATAGTATCCCAGGGAAAATGATCAGCTCTTGAACCCAACAGTTGGGACCTGCTGTGATAACTGCAAATTCTGTAATACAGGGAGAAAAAAACCCTTCACTCATATTTGTTTTCTTGGAGAGAAGTGGAGGGGGCTTGGATTATTCACATGGGGAAAAAAACTAACTAACATGACGACTGGGCAAGTCCACTGTGACTGAAAGACTGAATGAATCTAGGAGGAAAAACATAAACTTGTATTTAGATGAAAAATATTAACAGTGAGGGTAATTAACCACAAGAACAGAAAGCATTACATTCTTCATTAGCAGGATGCTTGCACTAAAGACTAGGTATTTTCCCAAAAGTCATGCTCCAGTTCATCCATAAATTAAGGTCTTGATGCAGGAATCCCAGGGTAGTTTCCTGGCCTGTGTCAGGCAGGCAGTCAGACAAGAATAATCACTGTAGTTCTTTCTTGCTTGGATGGCTAAAACCCCCCACTAAATTTAGGAAATTATTGTAGTTTCATACAACACCTTTCCTCTCTCAATTTAAGGGGAAGTTTCAAAGCTGAATATTGTTGGCACTTGCGCTCTTGTGGACATTGGGAAAACCTTCCATGGATAGTGGCCTTCCTCAAGAGAAACTTTGTTTTTACAAAACATGGATTGGATTTTAGAGAATATGAACATAAAAAGAGGATGGCTAAAAAGGGAAGAAAGCAAGAGAGATCTACATTTACATACAGCAAAAATGGGATGATTCAATTACATAAATAGGCATTCTATTCTATTTGCCACAATACCCATGTCACTTCCAGGAGTGCAACTAGCCATCTGACTAACAGTTGGCACAAGTTTCTTCTCTCATCTTTCTCTTAGGAACAGAAGCAAACACTATGGAGTATCTTGTTTCTGTCTGTTTTCTTTCCTGTATTTTTTAAGCAAACATATACATTGTCTTATATCTCTGCTAGAGCAGGCACGGTCAAAGAAATGTCCTTTGCCCTTGAGGAAAAAGATGGGGTGGTCCATTGCTCCTGGGGGGGGTCACAGAATTGCTTCAGACCAGCCTCCAAGAAAGTTCTTTTACTTACATAGATGGGTTTCTTCCTGGGAGTGGCATTGTGTCAGAGAAGCACAGCTGTTCATTGTAGACTCCATCCTGGAGCTTTAAGCAGTCTTAGATGTACTGGGATCAGGTCATAGAGTAGCTTGGGGATAAGGACCAAAATCTTGAACTCTACCTGAAATTCTATGCAAAGCCAACATAAAGGGTGGGGGATGGAATTGATGGTTTTGTGGCAGCCTGCATTGCTAAGCAGTTCTGTACTGGCTGAAAGTTTTCTAAGCACTGAAAAATTCATTTCCAAATGCATAACATTGTTGTACTCCATCTGAGATGTGACGAAGATGCGACCAAGTGAGATAATAGGAGTGTGGTACTTCTAAGTGCTGCAATGGAGGAGTTTGGAGCCAGTGTGGAAACCAAGAGTACCTCTAAACTACGCTGTAGGGTTTGTTCCTTCAAGCCTGTGGAAACTGCACCATGACTGCTGCTTTGCTTTCTGGTCCCTGCCTAATCTGCAGTTCTGCTTTCTGCTCCCTGCCCTATCTGCTGCTCCCTTTCTGATCTGCCATGCACCACACACAGAAACTGCCTGTGCCACTTGTGACAGATGTGTTGCTGATTGGGAAGCTTTTCTCTTGACCCTCCTCCCTTGCCTACTCAGATGAAACAGCAATATCTCATGGTCAACAATGTCAAAGACATCAGAGAAGTCCCGGCAGTTGAGAAGTAATGTCTGTTCTCTATCCATTAATAAAAGCTCATCCTTTATCTTCAAAAAGGTGGTTGCAGTTCCACTCCCTGACCCCGACTACAGACTGTACCCAGTCTACTACGTTAGCTTCAGTCAGAAGAGCTGGTAAGCTTTTGTCAAGCTTTGCTACGAGCTTGCTCAGCAACTGGGGGATAGTTGGTAAGAATTAATGTGGCCTGGGTAAGTTTTACATTACAACACGTTTGTAGTTATGAAATATGTATTTCTCACTGATATCTCTGCCATGAGTTATTAGATTGGAAATATTCATGAGTATGCTATTTTTTTTTAGAGAAATTTAATTAAAAGCATGTATTTCTAACCAAATGGAAGCCTCTGCTTTGAAAACAAGAATAACTCTTGTTGAAACCAATTCTTGTCCCACTTCTAGAGGATTAAAATAAACACATGCAGCAGCCAAGGCATAGAAACAACTTGGACTCTCATATATTTCCAGGTGTGGTCTGAAACTGGAGCCTGTCATTTCTTTCCCAATGGATTCCAAATCTGGCACAACAGATTCTCCCTTCCCTAATTAAAAGGACTGAACTGGGGGCTACATTCTGAATTCCTTGCCCATCTCTACACACTGACTGGAGCAGTGTGAATTTGGTGTATGTAAGGAATCCAAGATAGAGCTTTTGGTTGCTCACCATCTCTTTTGCATCAACCTAAACCCATACAGACCACAAAATTACAAAGCAACACAACAGACAATTGGACCCCATGTCCAGCACTTGGCCCACACAGCTGTGTCACATACTGAACATGGCAATGTAGTGGAGCCGTGGGCAAGGACTCTGTAGAAGTTACTTTAGCTCAGTAAGTAGAGTAGATTCTTGGCTCTCCCCAGCTGTATGAAGGATGATGGGAGCATTCACACAGTGTGCTCTCCATCCCAGAGTATCCATGCTCCATCCTCTCTTTCACTTGTATTGAGTGGCCAAAATCCAGTTTAATATACTGCAGATTAGGTTCAGTGCCTCTACCACTTTTACAGGGTTTATCGCAAACAGTAAAACTGCCCCTCAGTATAATTCTACAGGAAACAATTAGGCATTAGGTGCAATTAATCTTAGTTTAATTCAAATTATTAGCTTTTTATTGGCTATAAAACTGTAACCATGGTAACTGCATACCCAGAGAAATCAAATGATAGGAGATTCAGGGCTACAATGTGTCTGTATGCAGAACTGTGAGCACTGAGCGGAATGTAAGCTGCACCAACCCAGAGGCAGTTCAAGGTGACTCTATGACTCAGAAAGACACTTCTAGGTCACACTTCCTCCTGCTTCTACTCCTTTGGGTGGGAGTGATAATTTCTACCAGGCTGCACCAGCAGCAGCAGCACTGGCTTGGTAGTGATGCCTGGTCAAATAGTGAGTAGAGCCAAAGCTTCCTACCACCCAGATACTCTGAGACTGGAAAAGACAAGAAGGGGATAAAGGAAAAGGCTTACTCCCTTAGGTGGGTACATGATCTCCCTCTTATATGTCAGGCCCATTTTATTCCCCTCCTCCACTAGCAGATTGATGCACAGAGGGACACTCCAAGAGTGGTTCAATCCCATTTGGTGCAGAAGCGGGGTACAGTTACCCCCTGCATTGCCTATTTCAGACCTGGGAAGGATCCTCATTGGGAATGTGCTGGGGTGGGGTTTGGGAAACAGTGAGTGCAGGGAGGCTGCAGGGGATACAGAATGTCCTTCCTCCAGCCCAGATTCTAGAAAAATATGTATCAGCCAGGACACCAGTATCCTTTTAGTGGCATCTAAGCTCCTCTGAGAGCTCCTCCTCTATGGCACTAAGGAGTAGTGTTGGTCAGAAGTCTCCCTGGAACCAGGACTCTAATGGGAAGGCAGCATGTCAGGAACAGAGCCAGTATCTCATAGGGTTTTGCTGCTCCCCAAATGTCCTAGCCAACTAGAGCCTGCTTTCTAGAACATTATTATTTAATATTTTTCCAGTGGCATCCACTCTGTGCTAGGTGCTTTCCAAGCACTTCAGGACAAGCCCTGCCCAAAGGAATGGGTATGGGAACAACTACAGGGATCTTAAGTCATGTCTACAGGGTTAACTTACCATGAAAGAGGGAGCCCTCAAAGAATCAGTGTACCATGCTGCTCTGTGCATGTTGCCTTCACAACTGAAGTAGTACAGCTGTAGCTGCATGGTGCTGTGGATATGCTAATTAGCAGGGGGCAGGCTAACCGTCACTGTCACTCAGCAGTGCTAATTACCCTGCTGGACATGCTGCACAAACGTGCCTACATTCTTTCCAGTTCAGGAAGTTCAGTTCATGCATAGCAGTGTGATGCTTGAATGTGCTGTTATGTGGCAAGGTAAGTTAGCCATGTAGCCATGCACTTAGATATAATGTAGAGGTTGTACCTGGAGGGTGCTCTCAGGTCATGTAAGTTAATGCTTCTGTATCACTGTTAGCATCTACATGACATTGAAAAAAAATATGTGGTAAACGTCTTGCCTTTCATGCTCCAAAATACAAGTAGTAAAGAGTCTTATGCATTTGCTAACCAGGTAAGTTGGAATCATTCAGTGAATATCCTGGCTGAGCAGATTTAAGGCCTGCATTTGACTGGCTGGACAACAGACCCATACCTCAAACCTCCCCTTTGACCCAAATTGAGCTATTCGTACCTTGTGGGGTACTTAAATTACTGAGACGGCCCACTGATTTTGGTGGGAATATTGGGGAGGAAAATGAGGAGCAAAGGATGGTAGAATTTCACCCTGTCAAGAAAACAGGAAGACTACCAGGGCTTTCAATGAGTACTGTATCAGGCTACCTTCATTCCAATACTTCCAGTCCCCTGCATGCTCAGAAAGCACCGCACAAACTTTAACTAGACAGTCTTGCATGACTGCAGGGTGTTATAATGTTTCTATGAACACAAGAGTAAATGATATGATTAAAAGGGATTTCAAAGGCATCAAGTACTCCTGACCTGGCAGTAAAGCAGTATCACCCTCCGGAAATTCCCTTCTGCAGGCTCAGTCATTTTATTATCCTGGCAAAATTTGTCCTTAAATTATTTTAAGGGAGAGCTCACCAGTATGTAGACTTCTATCTCTGAGAAGGGGAGCAAAATTCAGCCTAGGTCTAATCAGAAGAGACTCCCATCAAAATAGTATGATTTAGTACTTAAGTTAAAGTTAGTACTGTCCTGTGAGGCATGGTAAGCATTATCATTATCTGTTTTACAATGGGGAAACTGAGTCAGGGAGGTGAAATAGCTCCCTCAAGGCCACAAGAAAAATCAGCAGCGGAGGCAGGGTTGGAATCCAGGCCCTTCCAGCTGGCCCTCATGCTTTTAGGACATACTGTCCTGCAGGTGGGACAGTGGAGGGAGCTGCACTACCTTACCCAAGGGCTGAATTTGGATTAGAAAGGACTCCAGTCACACACGCACACAAAAAGTATAGGTTCTTTCCCACCATGAATAGAAAACAAAAAAGTCCACGTATAGCCATAGCAACAGAAATCTCTTCATGTGAATTGGCACTTGTCCCAGGTACTCACCGTGGCGTATAAGGCTGAGTAAATGCTCAAAGCAGCATGTTTGGATGGAAAGGATCTCCTCGCCTTTTCTATCACCTCCACGTCCCCAGTGCAGATATTCCCATTGTTTATGAACTGATGGTGAGCCCGGCAGTCATTTCCTGTGTAGTTGGGTTTACACACCGTGAGAAAGTATGGAGCCAAGTTCCCAGTCACTACCTGGCCAGCATTTACAAATATGTCAGTGGCAAAAAGTCCAAATGCAAACACTCCTGCAAAAAGGTTAAAAACGATAAACAACAATTATTTGCAAACACTGAAGCAGGTATCAATGGGGTCACCAATTATTATGCATAGAGGAGAGGTAAAGACATTAGATCACAGGTCCTACTACCAGAAGTGAGATAGTACGAGTGCTTGATCCAGTCATCTTTCTATACACCAAGCTCCTGTTTACTTTAATGGGAGTTTCATGTTTGCATGACTGCAGAATTGATTCCCTCCAGCTCTCAAACTTCATACACAAAATGTGGTGGGAGACATGAATTAATTTATCTGACACCTCAATTTACCACATTCTTGCCATTTTCCAGATGGGAAAATTACAGCACACACTTTGGAAGCAAGTACTTAGATTTCCTGAGTGCCACTGTGAAACCTGAAGAGTAGAGAGACATAACAGTTATACCAGTGTGGAATGATACTGGCACAAGCTGGTAGGATGTAACTGTTACATCTGCATGCTCTTATAAGGATAGAAGCGTAGCAGAACTGTTGTAACTTATATCCTGTTTCATTCCAGGTTAAAATTACAATAGTTTAGCTCACTTAGGGCATGTCCCCACATTCAGGGGCATGCAGTTGCCCTGGCAAAAATAGTAGTGGCACAAACTTGATGCCCCTTCATGTGGGGTTGGTGCAAGGCAAATTGTCCCGGGTGTGGTAGTGTAGGCTAGGGTCAGCACCTGTGCTGGACCCAGCAGCCTTACCTGGAGTCCTGGCCTCCTAGGGCAGCGGTCGTGGCAATCTTGCTGTTCAAAGTCTGGCTGGCAGCCAAAGCATGGCTCTGGCCTGCCAGGCTCTGTTTCTAGCAGCAGCAGTGTGAACTACATGTGCCATGCCACTTTTTGCAGAGATTTTTTTTTTTTACATCAGGATCTTCCAGTGTCAAATTCTGGCATCATGCTGCAAATCTGCGGCATGGAGAACTGGTGTGCATGTGCCATGTGTGGTTTGCAGCACCTCAATCGGGTCTGAGGTGCTGAAAACTGGACATGCACACACAGAAGGACGCACCCTTAGGCTATAAAAGGGTGTCGCTTTTGTGCTGCCATAAACATTTTTATGGAGGCACAAAACAAAAGTAAATAGACATCTATGCTGCTAGTCATGCCACAAATGCCCAAATTGTGGCTGTGACAAGAGGTGGTATAAATTTGTACTGCTTTTTTATAGTACATATCTGCTTTATGGTGAGAGAGAGTGGGCAGCCCAAAGCTGCCAGAGTTCTTTAGCAAGACTGGGGAAGGTGCTCTAGGGGCCTCAGGGGCCCAATCCTGTATTCCCTGGGGATTTCCCTGCCTGCAAGCCCCAGGAATGCTCTGCAGGAGAATCCCAGGGCATGCTTTCAAGCTGCTGCATCTTTGGTTGGGGTGTGGCACCTGGAGCTGTTCTTCCACAAGATAAGGCCCTTGAAGCCCTAGGAGTGACAAGGGTCCAACCCTGTGGGACAAGGGTGATGCCTGTTTTTGCTGATCAGTCAGATCAGCTGAGGAAGGATACATCCCAACCTCCATTTTTAGCCCTAACCCAGAGAAGCATGCCCAGGAAACCCTTCCACCCTCACAGCTGCTGCACACTCCTGAGTGGCAATTCCTTCTCCCCTTTTGAAGTGGTGGAAAGTTATGTCTGTCCACAGCCTTATTGTCAGCAGTAGTTTCCCACAATGCAATCAAACTCAGTGGGACCTGCAGGGTCTTGGTTTCTTTGAAAATCAATCCCCTGCTTGTCTCAAGCTGGGTAACAAAGCCAATGAATAGTTTTGACAATCGTGGCCTGAAATTCTTCTTCCAGGTCACATGAGAAATTGGTGGCAGAGCAGGAAATAGAAAGTAAATCTCCAAGCCTGTGTTTTAACTTCAACACTGCCCTTCCTCCCTTTCACATTTAACACCACTTAACATAAATTATAGATATTAACAATTTATACAGAATCTAGCCTTCAGCCTTGGCCTTATTCCAACACAGTCTAAAAGCAGTCTAAACTGAATATGATATCATTTTTTTCTCCACTTCTTGCCCTAAACTTGTGTCATGTTACTATTTCCTGTTGTGTTTTTCCACCTAAAGACTGGCTACATTTCAGTGGCAGACAAATTAATTGTTATGTAACCCATGCCAATCTGACAGATTGGTTGATAACCATAAATGTTTGCAACATGTTGAGACAAAGTATTATTAGCATTGCTCTGCAGTATACTAGAATGGCATAATTGCTTTTCTTTTAAAGCAGTTTATACTAACAAAGAATGAATCATTATTAATGAATTAATAAAATGTTAGCTTATTTTAGAGTGTTACCTGTTAACCATGTTCCCATGCTGTGAATGGTGGTTATAAATGTTCTGTAGAATTTGCTGCTTAAAATATTATGTAAATTAATTAAGATTAACAGACTAGCCTTATGTTACATGGCACAGTGTATATAGCCTGTGAGAGACAAGCTACAGAACTTCAGGCCTAGGTTCTGTAGCTTGTGTGATAACATTTAGCACTCTAACAAGATGAGTAACAGTCTCCCGTAGTTGCAATACTGAATTAAAAAGATATAACAGGATTTTAAAATAACTATTAGATCTCTTCATTTGTATTCTGATTTAGACCATTCAGGGTCATAGTTTCCTCCATAGCTATGAAGGCTAGGGGCTCACACAGTTTTAAAATGAAAGCTAAAATTCTTCTGAATTCACATAAAACCAAGAGCTGGAGCTTGAGAGAAAAAAGCAGCTACTCTTGTGAGACTTAATAAAATCCCAAGAGCTGGCAACACAGTGGTTATATTTATTTCATTAGCTATCTGTGCTGGGTTTTTTAAATTTTGATGTTTATATTCAAAGTAATAAATATAGAGAACAGTGGCATAACTGAAAACTCATCAAGACAAGTCACCAAAGAGCCTTTTACATCAAATTAACAAGCATCAAAGCAAATGCCACAGATAGAGCAATCCATCACATAGCTAAGAGAAAACAGAAGGGAAGTAAATGACAGAAATTTCCATTTATGCAGGCCCTGTCTACACAGAGGGGATAATGATACCAGCATAGTTATTCCTGTGAAACCTCCTAGTCTAGATGTATTGGAAGGGCGTAAAATGGGGCTTCTAACAGGGCAGCTTGCCTACAGCAGCATTGCTCAACCCATGGGTCGGAACCCAAAAGTGTGTCAACAACATATATGAAAGGGTTGCCAATTTTTTTTTAATTGATTCCTCTTTAAAGGAGAAAAATGTGGGCAACAGTGGTTTTTCCTTTGCAGGCTGGCATAGCTCCAGCCTGCAAGGGGCTGCTTGGGACCCCCCATGCTCCCTCCCCCAGCTGCCCCACACACTGGGGGACTGGGGCCTGGGTAGCAGCAGGTTGGAAATGAGGGGAAGAGAGTCAGGACTGGCCATTGATGTTTACAAATGGGTCCTGGTACAAAAAAGGTTGAGAATCACTGCCCTACAGGGAGGTAGGAATAGTATACTCAGTTTGGAGTACAAAGGCCTGTCTTAGGTCAAGGGACATGATCCCTGGGATAGCAGCAGGGTGAGTAAATTTATCCTTATAACCTCTCTGTGAAGTGGGAAGGGCAGTTATTTCACTTAAAACATAGTTCTCAGGGTGAAATTCAGCACTGTCTGCCTGCCAAAACAGTGGGCCAAGCACACACTTTTATTCATCTAAAAAATGCCAGGAGCATTCATGGTGCTATATACATGATTGCTATATGAAAGCAATAATAATGTATGGGCTTTCTGCAAGGAGCTAAAGAGGGGTTGGAATCCACCCTAAGGCTGTGAGCAGAGCCCAGCACTATAGTTCAGTCCCAACAGAGACCACTTAGCCGTTGGATGTACATAAGCATGGAGCCAGCAGCACCTTCCTCAGTATGTCCTGACATGTCCTTTCATGCTGGCCTATTTAGAGGCAATGTGGTGCCTCTGTCCTCCCCCGCCCTGCCAGGCAGAGTGGAATGTCATTCCTGAAGTGTGCTGCCTCAAACTGGGGCAGTGCAAGACATGACAGCCCTGATCTTGGATTTAAGTGCTGCAGGTTTGATGCGAGAGATTTTTTTTTTTTTTTGCAGAAAATATGGGCAAAAATGTAAGTTAAAGAGCTTTGATTGGTCAAACCAGGTCACTTTCCATTTGAGGTGGACACATTGAGAATGGTGGTTGAAAAATTGGGCAGAGGAGAGAACTAAGCACCAAACTATAGGTATACAGATACTCTGTACCTTGGATCTTTTAATAACAGACTCAGCCAGATCATCAGAAACACCAGTTCATTTCATTTGGTCAGGGAGGTAATATTTCCTGCTACCTCTTCTCAAAACACTAGGGGCATCCAGCAGTTGGTTTGATTCTCTGTGTGTATGGAGGGTAGGCCAGAACCCTGAACCCAGATGGTCCCAATCCAGTCATCCCTAGAAGAAGTGCCACCTGAAGCAAGCCCAGAGCAGCACCCTGGTCCCAGCAGGGCTGAGGCAATCAGGGCAATCAATCCTCTGAAGCCACAGGCAACAGGCCCACCCACTCCAGCCCTTAAAAGGCAGGCCCAGCCTGCAGTCTTTTTGTCTGAGCAAAGACCAAAGTTCTTGCTCCTGACCTTCTATGCATTTCCAAGCTGGTCTTCTGGTTTTGACTCCTGGCTCTGACTCTGGCTTCCAGTAAGAGCTCTGGCCATTCCCTGATTCCATTTCCCTGACTGTGATTCTGGTTTGACTTTCATCTCTGGCTTTTGGCTTCTGTTCCTAGTTAACCCTTCTTTTACCTCATCACCAGCTTCAGTTTCTGACCCTGAGTTGTCCCGACTTCAGTTATGACTTCCCAATAGTTCTGACACCAGACCTTTCCAGATCTCCAGCTCCCTGGGAAACCTATCTGGGCTACACCTGTGCTTCAGGTAACAAACCTAGACTGACCATGCCCCAGTGCATAACACAGTGCAGGTTAGGGCACATTCAGGTTTGCTTTAACTTGTATCAGCTGGATCTTGTGCCCAAGAGTGCAGTCCTTCAGCCCAGAACTGCAGGTCTAGGGACAGACGTTAAAAAAGCCTAAGCCTGAATTGATTCAATCTTTGCAATTTAGTCTAACCTGCAGAGCTTGAACCAATTTGCAAGTGGATAGACATTCACTTTTAAATCAAGAAATGCAGGCTCATGTCTGCTGTGGCTGAGGCTAGAAGCCGGGGGGCACTAGAGCAGCCCTCCCTTCCCTTCCATAATACTGAGGGGAGGAGGAGGGGCATGGCCAGGCCCCAACAGGATGCTCTGATTAGAGAGGGGTTTAATCCCCCACTCTGGCCTGCACAGTCCTTGGCTTTTCCCAGCTTGTTGTTCAAGGGGCAGGGAGTGTTGCCAGACTCCAGACCCCAGGTAGCACTCTGAGGCAAAGTGGGGAAGGAAGAGTGGTTGTGTGGAGTGCATGCATCTGTTGATGATACTGAGCTTTTCAATCTCCCTCTCCCGACTTCTTTATACTGTCTGCAAGCCTGACAGGCAAGGGAGTCAGCAGAAAGCTGGTAACACAAAGCTTATCACAACCCATCAAGTAAACAAAACCCTTTCTCATTAGTTCAGGCTCCTCTTAAACAGTTTTTTTCAAGGAATGGAGAGACATTACCAGCTGATCTGTTGATTAGCTCCAAAAAGCCCTAAGCAGACACTTTTCTGTCTGCCTTTGTCCCAGTGAAACTGGAGATGCACACACACAGACATCTCTAAGAATTAGCTAACATTAGCTAAGGGATGGTGTGACCATGACCAGATACTGGGATGGGTCCATACTGTGGGAGAGGAGAGGGAGGGAAGGGGGGAATCCCTGCTTGAGCACCAAGCGGGAGGCAGGGGGAAGCCAGGCAGATGCTGCTGTGCCTGCAGTCCTCTCCCTCTTCACAGCCAGCTGGAGCAGTGATAGTGCTCCAGCTAGGGAGGAGAGAGACAGGGCCAGCCCTGCTCTCTGGAGAAGACAGCCCAGCCCAGCCCAGCGCTGAAAAGCATGCTGGGATACTGGGGGACTCTGATTTAACTTAAACCAGAAAGGGGATTGGGACAGAAGTGCCATAAACCAGTTTGACCCAAATCAGTTAAGTCTACATTCAACCAGGTTTATCTTAAACCCATTTCAGCCATTTTGAAACTAGTTTATGTGCACTAAACTTATGTTCTGTTACAGGTTTAAATCAGTTTATGGTCCCTTAAACCAGTTTATGTGTAGCTTTTATCCCTAGTCCTGGAGGTTAGCATACCCAGGCATGCTGCTGCCCACAAAGCACACATCCAGAAAGTCTGCTATCTGAGGGGTCCAGGAGCAGGTAGCACAGAGCCAGCTATTCATCAACCCTATTGGGGCAAATCTCTAGGTCCTTTGCGGCAGCAGCATAGAATGGATGAGGAATGTGAAAGTGAAAAACAGACCCTACCCCTGTACCTCCATTATTCATCATCATGGGCCTGATCCTGCTTTGACTGAAGTCAATAGAAATTTTATCACTGGTGTCAGTGGAAGCACAATTGGGTCTTTATCCCTGATTAAACAGAAGTCATTGAACCAAGACTTTCCCTGCTGTAACAATGTCAGTGACTCACACTCTGGAATTACACCAGAGATGAATGTGGCTCATTTTGTTTCATGTCCAAAAATATTCTGGTTGAGTTATTAAATTTCATATCTGCCTTGTGCACTGAACTCCTCAAAAGGATGAGTTTGCTATGATTGTTATTAATTATTGAGCACTGTAAATGCACTTACACGGTATAGTACATAAAGAAAAACCCAACCTCTGCTCCATGGGCATTACAGCATAAACCAATCAGATAAAAGCTGAGGGACAACTGGCACCAGGTTTTTAATAAATCACCTGGCTTTTTTCAAATTGGGCTCCTTCTATGACCTGAAGCTAATCCCATCTCAAAGTAGGGCAGGCACCCTTTCCTTTTTGACATGTAATAAAGAAAGGTCTCAAACTACTTGGCAGAAGTGGATGGCTCTAAGACATGGATTTTGATCAATGCTCTAATAGAACAGTATGTGCAAGTTGGCCTGTTTTCAACTGCCCCGGGCTGCGGCATCAGAGCTAAGGCAGATTTGGCTACAGCTTAAATCTTTACTATGCCTTTATTGTGATGTATATTGATCACTGTAATTCCCCCTTTTGCAACGCTGCCAACCTGTGCTTTATGAAAATTATAGCTATGTGTAGCCATGAATTTGGCTGCCAGTGTTCTAACCCTCACAGAAGATAGTGATTACATATCAAATGCTCCCAAAATACTTCCAGACAGGTTCAGTCATTATTGATTTTAAGGTTGTAAACCTCATGTATGTAACCATCAATGCCAGAACCCCTTGGTAGCTTTTATATCTAGGGGAATAATTTATTTCCATACTCACATCACAGTCTAAAATAGTTAAGTAACTGACTGAGACAGGAATTCAGTGATGAGGCTGCCATGTTTTTAAGGGCATGGATGTCATGGATAAAAGACTTAAATGGAAATCTAACAGGCAATGGCTCTTCAGGGGTTGGGGCTCCACTGAAGTTTGTGATGTAAAGACAAAGTAAATATGGTATTAGAAAGAGACAGTTGCAATGAATTCAGACCTGGTCTAAGATCTATAAACAAGGCTCCGAGTACTTGTTCTTTGGAAAACACTTCTCAAGAGGTATGTGAGGTATTCCCTTACTCCATCATTGGGACCAGTCTCATTTTGTGACATTCTCTGCACCCCTGGGTCCAAAGAGCCAGGGCATGAGCTCGAGCCCAAATTCAGGATGAAATGCTAAGGGATG
>NW_005842977.1:425345-428483 GCF_000455745.1 Alligator sinensis | reverse complement strand
TTTCCCTGAGGAAAAGAAAAGAGATGCTCAAAGTCTGGCAGTGTACAGCCAGGAATAGAACAGGAGTGGCACAAGGTCAAAGGTCCAGATCCTCAGTTTTACACAAACATCCCCCAAACAGCTCTAGCAGGACAGAGACTTTCAGTGGAGAAGAAATCCCTGAAGTTTTGTACAGAAGACTTTCTAGGTAGTATCTGGCTGGCATAAGGGCTCCACGTTGTGTTTTCTCTCAGCAAAGGGACAACCAGGAGGGTGAAAGTAAGTGAAAATGGTGAGCACTGCATCATAGTAGCCAGTTTCCCTTTCTCTGTCTCCCCCAAAGCTGGCAAAGCTCCACTGAAAGCAGAGTGCTTGTCAGAACACCATTGAGACTGCTCAGGTCTTAAGACCATTTTTATCCCTGCTGTTCCTCTGTTCCTGCCCCGAACAATGAGGATCAGGACTGTTTCCTTTTTTCTTTTCCTGGGCACAGTGGACATAAAAACATGTCCACTTTTTCTTCAGTAGTAAAATCTTCACAAAACAGTTCTGATCTCTCACTGACACCTCAATCCTATTACTACTAATACTCCGTTTTCCTCCATTAGCTGCCTTCTCCAGTGCATCTTCTCCAGGCCTCTCTGACTCCAGTGACTGCAGCTGCTCCATGGAAACTCTGTGGTACAGACACTTGAACAGAAACTAAAAAAAATCACTTATTAAATAGAAAAATAAAAGTCTGTGGGATGCACAAGAGCAGCTGAGAAGGCAAGGGGGAAGAGTGGGAAGCGTGTGGGTGGAAAGGAAAGGAGAATGAGGAGGAAGAGCCCTTTATTACAGGAAAGCACAAAGCTCTGTACGTAAAGTGACAAAGAAACAATGCGGTGAAAGCTTTTGGTGTGACATCAACAGCTCTGTTTCCATGAGGCATGACTCCAGATTTTCATTAAGGTCCATTTCCTTAAAACCCACAGAAGACTCTCTATATTTGTCCTGTTGGGTTTCATCTACTACAGAAGCCATTTGTTGTGTAACCCTACAATACCTGTGAGGTGAGAAGAACTCCAGGACAGGGAGTCCTGGCAGAACGACAGGCATCGTAGGAATACTGAGCTTCAGTTCATCTTTGAAGGCCAAACATAAGAACATAAGTGCCATTCTAGATTATGCCAAGGGTCCATCTAGTCCAGTGTCCTGTCTCCGACAGTGGCGGAAGTGGATACTTTAGAGCAGGAGTGTCAAACTCATCCAGCCCTGGGGGTCAGATGAGTGTTGCTGGTGGTCTGTGGACTAAACTGGGACTGACCCCCTGTGCAGCATCTCTGGTGGCAAGTCCAGCCCATGCACCACACACAGTATGTGCCAGCCCCTGGGGCTGGCATGGGGAGTGTGCCGTTTGCAGTGTGCAGGTTGGACCTGGTGCTGCAGACAGCGCCGGGGGTTGGTCCAGGATGCTGTATGCAGTCCGTGCCCCAGTTTCCCTGTCCCATGTGCAGCACTGAGTCTTGCCCATGCCACAGGCAGCACAGGTGCTGTGCCAGCCTTGGGAGCCATGTGCACAGCAAGTTCTGGGGCCAGCATGTTCTGCATGGGGTGTGGGAGATTGGACAGTCTGTGTGCACTGACGGCAGTGTGGGGGGCTGCCATGAGGTGAACAGGGGTTGGTCCAATGACCTATGGGCCAGATTACAGCTCCACGGGCTGGATCTGGCCCATGGGCCATATGTTTGACATTCTTACTTTAGAGGAAGAGCAGTGAACTGTATATATCCCCTATTAATTACCATGCCTGGCATCCACCATTATTGGAAACATCTCCAACCATTCTGTTCAACAGCTGTTAATAGTTCTGTCATCCATACATTTGTCTAGTTCCTTTTTGAACCTGGCCATGTCATCTGCCTCTACACCGTTCTGTGGCAATGAATTACATAAGTTAACTACACATTGCATAAAAAAAGTACTTTCTTTGGTTAGTTTTAAACCTGTCCCCTTTTAATTTCAGTAGGTGCCCCTAGTTCTAGTATTGTGGGATTTGGTGAATAACAGTTTACTGTTCACTTTGTCCACACCCTTTATGATTTTTATAGACCTCTATAATATTCCCCCCCCAGCCTCCTCCTTTCCAAACTGAAAAAACCCTAACCTTTTCACTCCCTTCTGGTATGGCAACTGCTCCGTACCCCTGATCATTTTGGCTGCCTTTCACTGTACCTTTGCTAATTCTACATCCTTTTTGAGATGTGGAGACAAGAACTTCACATAGTGTCCAAGACGTAAATGTACCATAGCTTTCTTGTGCGATCTTTTGGTTAGCTCCTGCTCGTGCATACACCAGCTTATGATGTAATCCCACATGCTCTACTGTAGGAACCATCTAATACCAAGATGCTAAGTCTTCTTCACCAGAAAATCACAAAGCTCTTTACACTGGACCTCTGCACCATTATCCCCATTGTGCAGACTGGGAACACAGAGCACAGAGACATGAGAATACCTGTTTGACACTGCACAGCAGCTTGGTGGTAGAGCAGTAAATACCAGCCAGACCACTTGAGTCTACGGTGGCCGTTGGTCCTGTTTTATACCAGACTTTCCTGTTTTTAAACCCTTTGTCCATTTTTAAATGAGGAGTGAACTACAAAAAGTCCTATTTTTCAGTTCATTGGTGGAAATACATGTCAATCATTTGTCCTCACAATTCAAGTGGCTGTGTCTAGAGGTCCGGTGGTACACACCCCAGAGAAGCAGGGTTCTCAGCTAGAGAAGGAGAGAGGGAGGGAGGTGGCCTTTTTGTGGGGGCCCTGCCCCTTGCTGCTGACTGGCTGAGAAGGTAGCAGCTCTACCCCTCACTCATGATGACTGGCCCGTCACCAAGGGGATGTCCTATATTTTGGGGATGCATCAGTGGCCACCCTACCTGAGTCTCAGGTCTGTGTCCTAGCCTCAAGGCCAAGTTTCCTGAACTCCCTGCTTCAAGGAATGAGAGTGACAGAAAAGCATGACTGCATTAGTTGGGGTGCTGTATCATACTCTGCTCCCCATATAGTCAGTGGGAAGTCTGTCACTGACTACACGTGGTAACCTTTTTAGGAACACTCACAAGGTGAGCTCTGCTCCCACCTCCAGGGAGCAGGGGAGGGCCGGGGGGAGGGGCGG
>NW_005842977.1:418723-425314 GCF_000455745.1 Alligator sinensis | reverse complement strand
GCAGGGCCAGTTGTGGCCTCGCCCCCCCCTCACTGTCCCCTGTGTCCCTGCCATCGTGGCGGAGTGCTGCCACCTGTCTGAATGCTTGTTCGCAATCTGATTGGTTGTTTGTCAGCCAATCAGAGCATGAATAAAGTGTTATGGACAGACAGACAGATTAAGGCTTTTATACTATTAAAATGTTATAACGCTTATGGGTCCTGACCTTTGCGCAACATATCATGCCCTTCTTACAGTGTATGTTCCCAGAGATCCCTATGGGAGACCCTGACAAGACCTAGGCAGAAGTGCTAGCAGAGCTTGGAAGCCTTGACCTGGTGAGAAATGGCAGACTGCAAACTTCAGAAGTGGTGAGCCAAGCCAGGCATCAACAGAAGGCCATGCAAAAGCAGGGTCTGTGTCTGTCTACTGAACTGAGATCAGAAGCTCTCTGGTTTAATCTTTCCACTTACAATAAAGTCAATGATTATCTGAATCATGTAAACCTCTACTTGCTGAAAAAAGGCCTTAATTTCATTTTCCCAAGGCCCACTGTTAAGTGTTGCTGTGCGTGAAAGAAAGCTGTTGATGTAAACAGATCTGTGATGTTTGTTAACCAAAATTATGCAGCTGTAAATTATGAGCTGCTTGCAACAAATCCCTCTATCATGTCTCTTTTTTAAATAACTAAACTGGATTACATGTTACTGAGGCACAGCAGGTATGCAGCTTTATTATATGGATTTGAAAATTAATATAATGAAATACAACACTATGAACACTCCACCACCTTGCCTGTCTGAGTAAGGATGGCTTGAAACCACGATATAATAAGTCAATGGAAGGTTTAGTTAAACAAACGGAATACCTGCATTCCATTTACTAAACAAAAACTAGATGAATCCTTAGCCTCAGTTTTCAATAAGGAAGATGACGCTGAACATGCAGGTAAATGTAGGGTGACCTGTGGGAATGATGGTGCAGAAATGTATCACAATGGTAATTAAAACTCAAACAGTTTAATACAGTCATGCTGTCGGAAGGGGGAGGACAAAATAATTTCTCACCCTGAAGTCTAAAATACCTCATCTGGTTGCAAGGATTTTTAATAAATGGAGTAGTACCACCTGATTCGTGAACAGTGAATGTAGAACTTATTTTGTAAGAAAAAGGAGGAAAAAAAGATCCAGGAAACTGCAGACCTGCTAGTTTGACCTCAATAGTACATGAGGCTTTAGAACAAACTTTGAAGGAAAGAACCAAGATAGCGATATAAGAAAATAGAAAAATTGGATAAAATGCAACCGGAGTTTATAAAACATGCATATATATGCACTGGCTCTCTTGTACTGTTATCTTTCTTTGATAAGAAAATCTTACAGAGAAGAAAAATGAAGTAGATCCGATCAATCTGAACTTCAGTAAAGCATTTGATACAAGCTCCATTTGAAATTATCAGTTAAGCTGGAGAAGATGGGGATTAGTTCAAGAACTGCAAACTGGGTAAGGAATTTAACTGCACTGAGAAGGGAAGTACTGGACCTGAGAGAGGTTGCTAGTGGAATTTCTAAAGTATCAGTCTTGGGATCAATCTTATTAAATAGCTTCATTAATTATGTTAGCGCAAAAAAAAAAAAAAAAGGAGTGTGCTAATACCATCTGCTGAAAAAATGAAGCTGAGAGGCTTTGTAAATATAAAAAGAGAACCCAAATATCATACGGGAAGAACTGTATTGTCTCAAGGACTGAGGAAAGGAAATGGGATGTAATTTAATAAAAAAATGCTAGGAAATTTAGAATAAAGGCATGAATACTTTTGAATTGTAAGTGTGGGCATTCACATACAGGCAGTCCTCGACTTACAATGTTTTGAGTTACGTTTCGCACTTCCAATGTTTCTAAATTGACGCCATTTCAACTTTCTGATGTCAGTTTCAACTTTACAACCCTTGATCGGATGTGACGCCATGCCAGCGAACAAGTCACTGTGTCACCCATCTCCCTGGAGAACATCTGCCCAAACTTCCTTGGATACTTTCTTTAACAAAGCAGACAAGACTCCAGAAAAACCTGCAGCCAAGACTCCTGAGAAGACTCCAGCCAAGAGCCCTTCAAAAAGTCCAAAGTCACCTCAAAGAATTCCTTCCAAATCAATATGATTGCTATTTACAATATAAATATATTAATGTAGCTGTATTACTCATCTATAATAGATTGAGTACAAAATTCTGGGTTATTTTTGGTGAAAACAGGGTATCGGACCTTGGTTCAGGAACCAATCCCCCATTTGTAACATGGTTTCCTATGGGAAAATCGGTTCCAAGTTACGTTTTGACTTAAGATGCTGTTTTCAGGAACCAATTGTGTCATAAGTCTGAGGACTGCCTGTACTTCTAATCGATCGGAGTAATCTTTCACAGACCTCTTAGTCTGTGGATGCCCTGTGGTCAATTGCTTTAGATCAGTGGTTCTTCACCTCACTTGACTCTAGATACACATTAGACTCAAGGCAACCTTCAGAAAATGCTAGCTCTTAGATTTCACTCATTTTTTGACTACAGAACAATAATAGAACAATTCTTCTCTTGCAAAGAACTTAGAAGGACCACAACGGGTTAGAAAGTTTTTAGCACTGTGGATTCTTATTTGAAATATCTAGGTGTATCTTATGAATCATGTGTAGGTGCTTGCGTAACCGGTGCTAATAATGTGCATCACCCTTATAAGTATCTCATGGCTGCCCATGACACCCTGGTTGAGAATCATCACTGTAGACAAGTGATGTTTGACTTCTGGGCCATGGGAGTATATCATCTGGCCTATGGGGCTCCCCACAGATCTAGAAATGTGGTGTTGGAGGGAGGGGTGGCAGTAGCACTAATTGCCACAGCTTCTACTGCCTGTGGGCTAGATAACATGGCCCCATGTGCTGAATCACACCAGCATATGGGAACACTCTGTGGCTAGATACAGCATGCGGGGCCAGGCCTTCGCTCAGGTTTGCTCTGCAGCCGAATCCAGTGCACAAGGCAAGGCTGACACTGTCAGGCAATGACCTTGGGGCCACAGCCTGATCATCCCAGCCTGCTGCCCTATAGATGGCTGGTCAAGGCTGCCCTGAAGCCTCCAGCAGGGCCTAACCCTCTGCCCACTCACTGGCACTGGAGTGGCTGGCCAGGGACAACCAAGTCTCCAGTTCCCCTATATAAACCCCTGACCCAGAACAGGAAGTGTCTGGGCAATGGGGTTTAACCTGATCCCAGACTCTTTCTGTTCCCTCTGGTTTGTGTTCTGCCTTCAGTTGATCTCCTGTTCCTTGACTTGACTTGCCCTCTGACTCCACCCTCTGTCTGATCCTTCAGCTTCCTGACTTGGCCTGTTCCAAGACCCAGTTCTCAGACGGACCTCCTGGCTTCCTGACTTGGCCTATACCTGGATTCTGCTTGCTCTTTCTAACCCACGTAAGTACTTTGTTTCCCCAAGTGGCCCCTCACCTGGCCAC
The DNA here is from genome assembly GCF_000455745.1 of Alligator sinensis. Lineage (NCBI taxonomy): Eukaryota > Metazoa > Chordata > Crocodylia > Alligatoridae > Alligator > Alligator sinensis. The sequence goes on along the minus strand of NW_005842977.1, from coordinate 421,833 downwards.
CCATGATCCCGTGTGACAGCCACACAGGACTGATGTATGACTGGATCTGGTGCATGAGGCTGGGCTGGCACACGGGGGTGACCTGCGGATTAACCCCACATGCTGACCCCATGTTGGATCCACCCCACACACGGATCCTGATTGTGAGGTCCAGCCCATAGACCATTCCCATGTCACTCATCCAGCCCATGAATGTACCATAATTGCTTCATTCACTGTCGTATACACAATTAGAATCTCAATTTTCCCTGCCTCTAGTGTCGTGGAGTTAATGGAGATTCAAACATTAACAAAGCACTTGTCTTCCATGAAGTCTTGCCAATTTGTACCACATGAGACTCTGTCCCCTTATGTTCCAACTCTGCTAAATATTTCCAGGGAGTATCTACCATACGCTTTTCCGAGTGTATCTTGCACTGATTCAACTGGCTGTACAAAAGCCCATGACAAAACTCTCACGTGACTGGATCCTCAGTGGCTACAACAGCCATGCTTCAGTTAGCATGTTTTCCGGTGCTTAATTAATTCCTTAGGCAGAATACACAACATTAGAGTATTAATGTCAGTGTATTATATGCACTTACATCCAGGTACACGTAGGACAGAGTTCAAGGTTCTTCAATGTTCACTGCATGGGTGCACTGTCAAGGTCATCTTTAACCTCATTAACTCCACATCATATAATTTGCTCTTAGACTGTGTATCTTCTACTTGATTCTAAATCACTGGTAATAGCTATCTGTTATTTTGTGCCTTCTTTGTCGGTGTTGATTCCAGGCTTTGACCATCACACTCAATATGCACGCGTCTACACATAGCCATACAGCACATTTGTTACTGTGCCATCACTTAGTACTTCCCTTTGGAAATACTAAAAGGCAGCACAGTAACAGCCCATATTACATGGCACCGGCTGCACACAATTATTTTTGGCTGCTATGTCGCCATAGCAATGCGCTATAATGAGGGAGCACGTTGCTATGCAATGTAGCAGTAGCATCATGGTTTTTGCCAATGGACGCTACGGTGCCATTGTGCCTTCTGTAGACATACCCTATATGTTTGAAATTAGTTTTAATTCCTCCTTTAAATTCACCAGTTTACAATGTGTAGCTCTTTGTGATAATCTGTTCTGTTAGTTCTCATAAGACTTACAAAATAATTGGGTGCATTGTACAGAGCATGTATGTCAAAGCCATTGAATAACAAATGTTTTTATAATTATTTTGCCATATGTTTTGCTTTTTGTTTTACTGGGTTTTATTATTTTTTTAAAATCCATGTTCTTAACTGTAAGAATTTCTTTTAGAAACAAATATACTTTACTTTGATCTTCAGAATCTTCATAAATCCATAGAATAATTAACATTTTCTCTGGATGTGTACATCATGTTATTTCATTGTGAGATTCTCACCCAAGAACTCAGACAAGATGGTTTAGAAAGGAATGACCCTACCTTGAGCAGGAATTTGACTAGATGACCTCCTAAGATCCTTTCTAGCTCTAGGATTCTATTAATTTAAAGGAAGATTAATGTGCTACTTGTAGAATAAAGCCCTCGTCCAGCCATGGCCAATTTTTCCCCATTAGCCTATGAAACTGCACTGACAAAATTTCAAAGTACACCCCAAGCACCCACAAATAGTCCATTTGTACAGAAACTCCCAGATTGCTTGTACAAATATGGGCTTGAGGTCAGAAACGTAATGTGTGTGTGCGCTTTTTGCAAAGATGATATAGGAAGTCAGTTAAAGAGGGCCTGAAATGAGATTAACAGTTAATCTACTGAGTCAACCCATAAATCATCGAATCATAGACAATTAGGGTTGGAAGGGACCTCAGGAGGTCATCTAAGTCCAACCTCCTGCTCAAAGCAGGACCATCCCCAACTAGATCATCCCAGCCAAGGCTTTGTTCAGCCGGGTCTTAAAAACCTCCAAGGATGGAGAGTCCACAACTTCTCTGGGTAACCTGTTCCAGTGCTTCATCACCCTCCTAGTGAGAAAATTCTTCCTGCTATCTAACCTAAACTTCCCTTACTGCAACTTGAGACTGTTGCTCCTTATTCTGCCATCTGCCACCACTGAGAACAGTCCAACTCCATCCTCTTTGGAACCCCACTTCAGGTAGTTGAAGGTGGCTATTTAATCCCCTCAGTCTCCTTTTCTCTAGACTAAATAAAGCCCAGTTCCCTGAGCCTCTCCTCAGAAGTCATGCAACCCAGCCCCTGAACCATTTCCATTGCTTTCCACTGGATTCTGTCCAACTTATCCACATCCTTTCTGTAGTGGGGGGCCCAAAACTGACCACAGTACTGCAGATATGGCCTTACCAGTGCAGAATAGAGGGGAATAATCACTTCCATTGAACTGCTGGCAACAGTCCTACTAATGCAGCCCAGTATGCCATTAGCTTACCTGGCAACAAGGGCACACTATTGGCTCATATTCAGTTTATTGTAACACCCAAGTCCTTTTCTGCAGAGCTGCTGCCCTGCTAGTCAGCCCCCAGCCTGTACTGGTGCATGGAACTGTTATGTCCTAAATACAGGACTTTGCACTTGTCCTTGTTCAACCGCATGAGATTTCTTTTGGCCCAATCCTCCAATTTGCCTAGGTCTCTCTGAATCCTAGCTCTATCCTCCAGCTACTACTCCCTCCAGCTTGGTGTCATCTTCAAACTTGCTGAAGGTGTACTCTGTGCCATCTTCCAGGTCGTTGATGAAGACATTAAACAAAACAGGCCCCACGACTGACCCCTGGGGCACCCCACTTAATACCAGCTGTCAGCTAGATATTGAGCCATTGATTACTACCCTCTAAGTCTGATGCTTTAGCCAATTTCTATCCACCTTACAGTCCATTCATCCAGGCAATACCTTGCCTGCGAGAACGTTGTGGGAAACTGTATCAAAAACCTTGCTAAAATCAAGTTAAAGCAAGTCAGTGAGCTACAGCCCCGCCAAAGGTAAGGGCCTGGAAACATGACACATTTGCACCAATTGCATTTATATCAGTTTTATAAACCAGTGTAAATTACATGAATGTCCAGAGTAGACAGACAAGCAGAAACAGCAATACCAATGGTACACTGTTATAACCCCCCTCCC
>NW_005842977.1:412710-418713 GCF_000455745.1 Alligator sinensis | reverse complement strand
GGGGGGGGGGGGGGGGGGGGGGGGGGCTGTCTGCATTCAGTTCAGAAGTTTATATCATTTGTCCATTCTTTACTTACTGGTGTAAAAGTCAACTACACAGGTGTAAACATGTCATGCATCCAAGTCTTAAATCTAGCTGAGAATCTTATTTTTGATGCCAATGCATCTTTATCTTGGAGATGGTAGAAACAGATTTACTGGGATGAGTTTAATTTCAGCATTTTCCAAAACAAAGTTCTCTACTAGTGCAGAAGGTCAGGCTCCATGCTCTGCTTCAACCTCCACAGCCCAGGAATGGGTTCTCCATTGAGATCCCACGTACTCCAGCACAGCATCCCACAAAGGTGGTTGCTGAAGTTGCAATTACAGATCCAGTGGCATCCGTACTCCTTGAACCCCTTGATCCAGAAGAACTTTGGCTATCCCTATATATGCAATGTGTCTGTGCTGCAACCCCACATTGTGCCTCAGTCTGCTGGAGGGTCTATAATCATATCTAGACATTATCTAGATAGAGCCCAAATACCTAGGTACAGTGTAGGCAGTACACTGTACAATCAGTACACTGATTTTGCCCTCAGTAATGAATGATGAAATTCACAAGTGGAGTCACTGGCATTTGGAGGCACTTTGCTCGTCCAAGGAGATATTTAGTGTCTGGCAAGATCAGGCCAGTCCCATGTTCTGATTAAGCTAATGGAAACAGCACCAGTTGGAGAAGCTTGCTTGTTTATTTTAGTTCAGTTTAAATTAACATTTGCTTAAACTGCAATGTAGCTGCACTGGAAAACAAATTCTATTAGTAGGTTCTCTACCAGATTCCCAGCAGATGTATGTCAGTGTAGATCCCTTGAGGTTTCTGCAGCTGCATCATTACAATGGGATTTATCTGATTTCAGCACATGAAAAAAAACACATAAAAGTTCCCCTCCTGGTCCCTTTGGGCCCAAGGTCACTACAAGGAGAGAGCCCCCAGCCCCTCACAGGAGTCACTCACCACAGAATCAGGCAGTGATAAACACAAGAAAACAGAACTGCAGGGGACTAGCTGGATCAACAAGTCCAATCTCCTGCATTTGCAGGCAATCTTGCAATAGATGCTATGTCCATCGGTCTCGGGTTGGGTTGGGTACTTGGAAGGCTCAGATCCAACCCAAAATCCACTGAAGTCAATGGGAATCTCTCCTTTAATTGATTTTGGAAGAAATGTGTCTTGGGCATTTATAGACATCCTCTGGTGTGGGGCAGGTGCTTTAATCAGAGTGGCTTGAAGAGCCACTCTAATTAAAGCACCTGGAGTATCACATGCATCAGCATCCCCACACGAAAAACGGCAGCGGGTGAGCTTTAACTGAAGCTCGTTGAATGAGCTCTAGTTAAAGTGCCCCTGCCACCATTTTTCAGCACAGGAACACTGATACACATGACGCTGGCGTCTGCTGAAGTGTGGTAATTACCACGTTCCAGCAGACTTGATTAATCGACTCGAGTAATTACAGTGTCAGAGCAGCCTCCCTGGATGTGTGTAGGAACCCTTGGAGGCTGAAGTCAATTGTTTTTTCTTTACAGTAGTAAACACCTTAGAAGGAATCCATGTGCAAAACGTTATAGTTTTTCCATGCTTACACATTGGTCACATCATTGTTTGGAATAAGACGGCTACCATTACCTAACAACTGTAACTCCCTAAAACTGGACTTGGATTAGAGCTGGTTAAACATTTTCAAGATTTCAGAGGAAATTCATCATCAATATTTTGAAAAATGTGAAATTATTTCTGCAAGCATTTAACAAATGATTGTGCTGATTTTCACCCAGTTCCTGTTCTTGCATTCTACAGTAAAAAGATATTTCTTTAAATTAAAAAAAAAAAATCACCCATTATGCAAAAAATGAAATCATCCTACGTTTACACAAGACCAATATTTAAAGCCATTCATAAGAAGGCTTACTTTCTCTCCCTTTGGAAAAACAAATAAACCTGCCGTGCCAAGATTGATTTCCATAGCAAAGTTAATACTTTGCTACTCTCAGAGGCTGCATTGTACCAGAGCTGTATTTTTTTCTGAAAAAGAAAAATGATACAATGAATACTTAGAAGTAAAGCTAATTAAAATGAAGGCAGAGAGAGAGAGAGAGATCTATAAGAAAATATATACAGAAAATGTTTTAGCTTAGCTGGTCTGAGCTCTTTTAGCACTGACCCCATAGGCAAGAATATTTGATTAGTTCATTTTAACATGCTGACTTTGCTGGAACAGCAAAACAGTCCTGAGTGCCTGAGTGGAATCCAGGATCCTGGTCTCTGTAAATGGTAGCTTACTACCCATTAATATATCCTAGAGGGTATCCTAAGTTCAGGGGTATTTTATTTTTAATTAAGAGTTCTTTGGTCTTTTATTTTCATACACACACGTGCTACCTCTGAATAACTGATCAGGGAACTATCATACTTAAGGATGGACTGTCCCTGGGTTTTGTGTAGGGGGAGAAACAGTGTAGAAGGTCTTTACCCTCTGCCACTCTATCTCCAAGCAAATAGCCAAGAGCTATCCCATCTGTTTTTGGGGAAGTATAAAAACTGTGAGGGCTGCCCCAGGTTTGCACTCACTGCCATGAAAAGATGCTTAGAAGTAGCAGGAAAGGTGGTGAACAGGTGGGACTATACATCTTCTGCCTCAGCCTAGCCTGACTTGGGGAAACAAACCTCACAAAAAGAACTTAAGGAAGGAGAGGCTGTTCCTGAGGCACAATCCCTACCCCGGTCCCTTCCAAGGTAGAGTAGATGCACTCTAGCCAGGCTGGGGCATAAATAAAAATGTGACACCTCAGTCCTTTTGTTTCCAGGCAAAACAGTCAAGAATTGGAAGGGGGAGAGGAGAAACACAGCTAGTGCTGCATGAACCCCATTCCTTTGGGCTAGATGACGACTTCAGGTATAGCCCCATGCAGGGGGGACATGTAAGGTGCATTACTTCAGGAATAACCTCAGGAGGGGCTGTGACTCCCGATTCACACTTCTCCCTGCCATTGCTACATGAAGGACAGTGATGACCACTGGCATATGCTAGAAACAAATTACTACCTCTCAGTCCAGGCCCCAGCTCAGCTACATACACCAGTGAGTAGGCAGGAAGCAGAGTTGAGACTCCAGCCATTCCTGTCCCTGAATGACCACTCCTTGGAAGTTCCTTCTTTTTACCAGTTTCTTAGCAATTACCTCAAAAAAGGCTCTCATTAAAAATCAGACGACTATTATACAGGGGACTCAACTAGGGTTTTTTTGTTTTTGTTTTTTGAGGGGGGGTGCTCAGTTCACTCAAACATTACATGGATTCTAAATGATCTTGGAAAAGAGGATATGAAAGATGACTCACTCCCTATTAATGTCAATGAGGGAATTATTCAGATCAGAATTTGACGGGTGACCTTTCTTCACAGGTCCCGGAGAAGTGTTTAGCTCAGCAAAAAAAAGGACGCAAATCAGCTCTTCGCAGCATGATTTGGCACATTTGAAAGATTACTATGCAAATTGCATGGGGAACTATCCCTCTGAAGGAGGAAGGAGCCCACAGAGATTTCACAGCTTAATTAGTTGTCCTGTAGATCATAAGGTTATCTGATTTGTTGCAAGCAGGGGTGAAATGCAGTGCATTTATGGATGCTTACCTATAAACCTTATGATTCTTCGAAGTAATGGGTTCAGGTAGCAGCATTCTCCAGTCAAAATTGTTTTCTCCTGGACAATCAGGGTTTCTCGGGTTGACTTTATGAAATACATGGATATCTCACCAATGAAAATCTAAAGTGGGGGAAACAAAAAGAAAAAAGGAAGATTAGGAATCATGTCACGTACCCATATGTAGGGGCTGAAGTCAGGCCCACAGGAAATACTTTTGTCCCAATTTGCCTACACAACATGTTTAAACTGTGTCTTGACGAGGAAAAAAAAAAGGTGTGTTCTTGAGCTCAATTCACTAGCCTGAGTTCACTAATAAGCAGTAAAATCCTCGCCAAGAAAAGGCAGTTTGTAGTTTTCACTCATGTTAGTAGGTCAGAGCAATTTTTCTTTCCTTTGAGGCTGCCAACAAAAATGCTGAGTTAGTGTTGATTGGTTTATGGGCATGGTTTATGTGAGAAGACACCTCCTAGGCAAGAACTGGTTTGAGGTCACTAAACTCATTTGACACAGGTCACTGAACAGTCATCAGAGGTAACCTTTCAGTCTACTGGTTGGACTGAATTTGAACTGGTGGTCTACCAAGAAACAAAGACTCTGGTGGTCCGTTGATTTTTATCTCCACTATATTATGCTATATATATATATATGTGTGTGTGTGTGTGTGTGTGTGTGTGTGTGTGTGTGTGTGTGAGAGAGAGAGAGAGAGAGAGAGAGGGAGAGAGAGAGGATATTTGCATAAACTCAGTGCAAACAGACCATGCATTCACTGTCCCAGAGCCACTGTTCACTTTCTGTAAGGCTGTTGTTGGGGTTAACTTGGTAAGCTGGGCTGTCAATCAGACTTAGCCAAGGTCTGCTGCCAAGGAAGGACACTAGAAATCTGACTTCAGTGGGAGTGGAATTATGCCAATGCTGAGTGCTTCTGAAAAAACACCCCTTTGTGTTTTACACATCTGCATGTTATAGAGAAGCAATTTTTAGTGTGCTTCAATGGAAAAAGAAGCCTGCTTGAAAAAGTGGTAAAATGATTTTATATAAAAAAGAGCACTCAAAGCAATTTTATGCAACTGAGCTATTAAAGACATGGGAAATGAAACTGCCCCATTAGAGGAGAGCCAAAGTAGTGTATAATAAAATGCATACACACAGCTTGAGAATAAATAGCAAGCAACTATTCTTGGACTGCTTGGCTTGTTGAAACAGTGTGTTGTTTCAAGGGCAACGATTTATTCTTATTAAACTGCATGAGCATCCTTATTGATTATTTAAGAACATTCAAGCCAAATGCGCTCAGCCTCGTTATAATTCTAACCACTGTGGGGTGGAGACATGGGGTTATAAAATGCACATCAATAATGGAATTGGAGAGGCAGGGGCCAAAATATGGAAGCCTTACTGATATATCACCTCTATCCAGTTTCATTCCATTTGTTCCTGAGCGAGTTGGTGTGTAGTTCAATACAATTCAATTCACTAGCTCAAGGGGAAGGCCTAGAAAATGAGGTAGCAGCCACACCAACATAGTTTAAAAGCAGCCCTTGATACTCTGCACCTTCCCCCACTATCTTTTTCAACCCATGTAAATAGCACTCATAAGATCCTGTCCTAAAGAGCTTCCAAGCTGACTTAAGTCAAAGCAATGATGTGCAAATAGGTGGATAAAAGAATCTTCTTAGACAAGGAGCCAAGATGGTTTTGGTTTTGTTTTGTTTTGGTTTTTTTTTTTGGGGGGGTGGTGGGGAGGGGGTTGGGAGGATAATATCTTTTATTGGACATTCTTTCAGAGGCAAAGTTCTTCTTCAGGTGAAGGGCAGGTAAATATTTTCAAACAAGGGCATCTTAATACAAGACACAATAATATTGACCAAAATAATACTACTTTAAAATAAATCTATTTTTTAAATGTCTTTGAATTAAAAAAAAAAAATTGAATCGTTCCCCTCCCCATCTCTAATTTGAGGATCCTAGCCCACTTTTCCAGTTTCAAACTACTCTTTTGTGTGTGTCTTGGTATAACTCTAACTCAACCCCACAACCTTGATTACTTCTCATTTCCAAAAGCACAACCAAACAATTCATGGCCCTTAATTTGGATGCAGACAGTCCTTCACATTTCCGTTTATGCCCCAACTAATGTTGTACTTAAAATGGATTATTTGTAAGCAAAGTGTAGCACAATGGGACTGACTTCTTTCCAGATGGTTTGAGAGCAGTAGAACTCCACTGACTTTCCTGATTTAGATTCTGAATCAGCATGCGCTCCTTTTTAAGCATCCAAGTAGTCTAGGTGACTTCACTTATGTGCTTAAAGTTATACACAT
>NW_005842977.1:408673-412679 GCF_000455745.1 Alligator sinensis | reverse complement strand
CTGCTGAATCAGAGCCGTAAACCAGTCACACCAGAATCAGGCCTGTAGTAACTTAGGTTATTCAATTCCAAATATGAATGACATATAGTATTAGGTATTTGGCAAAACAGCTACTATCATACACTTCCAGTAGGGAAAAAATGTAAGGCTGAAAAGCTGCCGTTTCATACAAGCTCCCTACTTAATTAAACAGAGGAGATGGTGAGAAAATTACATTGGTGGGTGGAGCCTTTTATTCTGTTCTGTATCAGATGTTCATGGGATTTGTGAGGGAGAGACAGACGCCTAACGTGTTGTAATCTATTTCCTTCCAGGATCTATCCAACCTTTATTATTGTCTCTCTAGCACAGCCTTCTAGTCTTCTCTAATTGGTGCGGACAAGCAGGAGCCTATGATCACTCCACAACTTGATTCTGTTCTTAACCACACCAATGTAAATTAGGAGTTGCTTCATTAAAGATAACAAATTTAAATTGCTAGGAGACTAGTACCAGTTCTTTTGGGATCCTGGGATATCTCTTTGTTGTCATAAGATGTATGCATTTTCTTGCATATCTGTTCTTGGCTGCCCTTGTCATCACTGTATGTCCTCATGGATCATGTCTGCACAGTAAATTTACTATGCCTAGTGGCAGTTCCCTCAAGCACAGCACAGTTCTCCACATGTACTGCCTCTTAAACCAGAAGCAGTACAGCTGCATTTGCAGGGCACCGCAGGCAGGCAGGTTAGTCAGCGTTAATTAATTACTCTGCCCTAAGTTTTGCAAAGATGCAGTAACATTGCTTCCTGTTTAGAAGGCAACCCATGTGAAGAAGGTGGGGTGGGCTTGAGGACATAGTCACAAACAAAAACTGGCCTTTCAAGCAACAAGTACTTATACATACATAAAATAGAACTGATCCTGGTAAAAGGATCCACCAGTAGCTTAGTTTTGCATGTCAGATATTAGACAGCAGAAGTTCTGCTTCCTAGGAATTAGACATTCATTCCAAGGTCTCTTACTCTATGTTAAAAAAGTCATGGACATATGAGTAAGTTAACCTGTGTCAAGTCAAGCTGTCCCACGTTAAAAGAAAACAGCTGCTAATAAGTGACACAGCCTCAAACAAATGCGTTAGTCTGCCCCAGCAGTGGCACATTTACTTCTAAAAGAATCAAGAGTAATTCTACCGTTCTTATAACTACCTATCGGCTTCCAAGGCACAGACTGTTCTTTCATGTGCAGCTGCCATAGTGCAATTTGCTCCAGGTTTATGTTTCAAGCACTGTGGGCACGTTTACACATGAAATTAATTCAACTGAAAAACTGGTGCATTCACGCTGGAGTTTATTGCCCCTGGGCGCCACGTTTATACGTGTGCCTGGGATTACAGCATGTTGAGCCAGGTCAGAGTAGCCCCAGCTGGCAGGGGACCTGGGGGGTCAGCCCAGGGCGGCTTCAACACAGCTCAACATGCTGTGGAGGGGCTGGCTGGGGCACGAGGGTGCTCCAGTGTGGGGCTAGCTAGCAGGCAGCCCCTGCAGTGAAGCACCCTTTTCCCCAGCCAGCCCTGTCAGCATCTACACACGTGTTGCGGTGCGCTAAATAACACCACCATAGGACAGTACTTGTGTTGACAAGTACTGACCTATGGTGGCATTTATTAGTATACTGCAGCCTAATAGGGCTGCATGTGTAGAAACTGAGACTTTACTGCAGAGCTAATTAGGCAGGTCTTCAGTAAATTTCTCATGTAGCTGCACCCTGTGTCTTGATTCCTGTGTCACAAACCAGAGGAAATCTATAACTGAAATTATGAGAAGGTTTTGTTCTGAAACATGCACACCAATTTTTCTGCTCCAGTCTGTTTTATAAAAGGTATCATTATTTTGGTGGTGCATAAGGGCCCTAGTTGGATGCCATATACACACACAGATCAGAGGCTACCCCGCCTTGAAAGACTGGAATTCCCCTTTCTCCTGCATTGCTGACACAAATCAGTCCCATAAGAAAACCATCTACTTTCTTGTTCCCTTCAATCTCTTCCTGAATAAAATTCCTTCCATCCACTATGATTTTCCCAGCCCTTGCTCCTTCCTTGAACACTGGTGTCAATAGGTCCTTTTCCTTCAATAAGGGACCATACCCAAACTTCGTCAATCTGCCACTGTCCATATATTTTCTATTCGCTTTTCCTGGAGGCTGACATTCATCTAAGGACTGGCTGTCCTCTAAGCCAGTGTTTCTCAACCAGTAGGTCGCAATACAAAAGTAGGTTGCAAGAATATTTGAAAGGGTTGAAAGCAGGTCCCCAGAAAAAAACCCATGAAAGCACACGTTTCCCCTTGCAGGCTGGCAGCGTTCCAGCCTGCAAGTGGTTGCTTGGGATGATTGGAGGCAGTGGGCACATGTGAGGCAGATACATGTAGCCAGCATAGAGCAAGGCCAGGTTGTGGGAGCGGCCCCAGCCACTGGACGCAGGTAAGTATGTTTTGGTGAGGGGAGAGGTGCACACGTGCCTGCCTGAGCTGGGGATTGTGGCTGGGCATGGAGCTGCGCTGTGGGGGGCGAGTGGGGGAAGAAAGACAAGGGGAGGTAGGAGTGGTTCTTCACAGCGGGGAGCTGTGTGTCTGGCCCAGCAGCATGGGACAGTGCTCATAAAGGCAGGGTCCTGCACTCACTTCTTACACTCTGGTGCAAACAGGAGGGAGGCAGCTGGGGGCCCCCTCTGGCAGGGCTGGGGGAGGGGCAGGGGACCGTGGATTGGGAGTGAGGGGCACCAGCAGGACCAGGGGCTGTGATTTGGGGGTGAGGGACACCAGCAGGGCCTGAGGGGGCAGGGGACTGAGGGTTGGGCACCAGCAGAGCCAGGGGCAAATGGGTCCCAATATGAAAAAAGTTTGAGAACCACTGCTCCAAACTTCCCTCTTCAGCAAAGACTCCAGAAGGTTCAGTGCAGTTGGCTGGCTTATTACATATAGAGAGAGACAGGTCACACCATCTTGCTCTGCTGGGTCCCCCTTCATTTCAGGGTCCAATTTAGAATCACCCTCTTTGCTCTTCAGATCCACCACAGACTCACTCCAGTATGTTTCTAAAAGCTTCTCTCTTCTCTGCTCCCCTCTGTGTCCTATGTAGTCTTAGCATAGTTAAGATGAGAATCTGCATCTGGAACAACCTCCCCAATGTTTCTTGACTTCTTCAATTCCCTGTGTTTTATTTCAACTCTCCCCATGAACATGAGAGAGATCACCCATAAGAATTCTTGCTTTACAGTAAACACATCTTTTACTGTCCCCCTTGTTTTCCTTTCTCCCTCAACCATTATTTATTTCAGGAATTTATGTTATAATACTGTAAAAATGTAGTGGGGTCTTATGAAAGATGCTACAACAAAGTATCATCATGGTGTCAGTGAGATTTCCACATGTACAGAAAGGAAAGAATATTACCTGAAGGAGAACTAGAAATAGAATTTTCCCAGTCATCTGTGAGTATCTAAAATCTGACTGTAAGAGAAAAGTATTTTACCAGTGGCCATGAGAAATGCAGATAGCATCATTTTAGATCAAAATTAAAAAGGTGACATGACAAGAGAGACTCATATCACTTATGGACCAGAAGCATCTTTTAGGTACTTAAATGTTGTCCACTACTATATTACTTGAGCACCTCACAATCTTTTAACATATTTATTCTGGCAACATCCTTCTGAGTGAGTCTCTACTATACCCACGTATAGTGTGAACCAATGCATAAGTCGACATCCCTGAGGTCAGATAAGAAATTCTGTTTCAAGAAAGGAAGTAAGGCCTGATTTTCCACTTTGCACTCCAATTAGCTAACCACTCGGCCATTCTTCATTTCTTTTAATGGTATTCTTTTAATAAGATGTTGCCATTGGCTTTAGATTTCACCAGTAATCAGCTCAAGGTGTGAAGATGCTGCATGCTAGGAGATATTGACTAAATTTAATGTAACTGAGAATTTGTGTAGCTGCATTTTTAATTGCAGTACATGAGCA
>NW_005842977.1:408448-408663 GCF_000455745.1 Alligator sinensis | reverse complement strand
AACACTCAAGAGCAGAGCACTTAATTTGTAGCCAAGGGAAGTGGCTTGAGAAGGACACAGTATATGAGACAAGCTGTTAAAAAATACATTAGAAATGGCAAAGAAAAGTATTCAAAGTGTTGAGAATTACAGTGTTTTCAACTCCAAATAATGAATTTTAAAGATTATTCTGTAGCCGTAAGGCTCTGAAAAATGACTTTCTCTGGAGTAAGCCT
>NW_005842977.1:401013-408438 GCF_000455745.1 Alligator sinensis | reverse complement strand
CCTGCTGAGCAAGGCTATCTACAGGCAAAAGTATCGCAATGTGACCTTTTCCAAGTCATTGTAGCAGCTTTAATTTCTACTGGATTAAAGATGACAAATCCAGAAAGTGTTTTAGCAGTATTGCTTTTTTTTTTCCTTAGGGTTTAAACATTTGAACACATTCACCTCCCAATATACCTACAGCTGCACATTAGCACAGTTGCAGCAGGTTTCCTTATGTTGAGACTGTAATATAGTTCATGGCTCCAGTTAATTTATGCCCAATTGCACAGGAGAAGATTTTCAAAAGCACCAAAGGATTTAGGAACGTAAATGCTATTGCCTTTCCTGAGATTGCGGTGGCTAATTCCTTTAAGTGATTTTGAAAATTTCCCATATCTGCGCTTAAAGCCAGTTTACGTGAATGCAACTTTAAACAGCTATTGATTAGCTTTTATATCTGCCATCTATAATCTTATTAGGGAACCAAAGAATATTTCATATTACATAAGCAAGTCTCCAGTGACAGACACTAAGCAAGGCAAAGTACTCCATTTATACCATTAAGCTAATTTCTTTATTAAAATACTCTTGCAAGAGGAGCTGCAGTTCAGACCCAATTGTAGAGAGTATCAATGACTATTGGTTGCACTAAGACAACAAATGACAACCCATCCTTCAAAGCACTTTTCATTTAGGAGGGCACCCCCAAATGCTTTACAAAACTCTTGTCTCTGTGCCTCTCCAAAACACAGTGTCTCTGTGGCCCACAATACCAAAGTGCGTTGATAGTGACTATGAAGTTGGATCGTTCCATGATAACATTCACATGCAATCCTCCCTATCAGTCACTGCATCACCTGAATTTTCTCTGAAGGTGTCCCATTTGAGTAATCACCTGGTACAGCCCTATTAAACATGTGAGTTCTATATTATTCTGTCTTTACTTTAATTATTTTATGTTGGTTTGGGTTCTTTATTTTCATTTCGGACGAAAATGAAAAAAAAAACTTTGGATCATGAAAACATTTTTAGCAAAAATGTTTTTGTTCCTATTTTTTTTAAAGCAGAACACTGGACAACTGATAGAAATAAAAGTTGCTCATGAAAACTTGTGGTTCAGTAAAAATATCTGTTACATGTAAGAAAAGAAAGAAGGAAAAAATATTTCATACCAAAAAATTAACTCCCGGACACCAAAGTGAACCTAGAATAAAAGCCTTCCAGGTGCTACAGTTGGCTCTTTTTTATTTCCTTACCCCATAGGGTATTGGAGGGTTAACTGATTGAGGACTATAAAATACTTGGGATCACACAAGAAAGAGTTTTCTAAGTAGTAGGAAAACTACTAACAAAAAATGCATTGATTCCCTTCCTGTTATAGCTTTATCACAGTTTATATGTAGCAGTGTAACATTACACAGCATGACAAGAATAAAGTCTGTCAAAGACAAGTGAACTGATGATGACTCTGTCTTGTCAAGGCCCAAGTATGGGACTTTAATGGTTCACGAAGACTGAAAAGGAGGCAGCAAAAAGACTGTTTAAATCCCAAAAATCTCAGACTCCTCTGGGATTCCTTCCCCCACTATCATAATCTCAGTTCTATTCTTCTGTATTTAAGAAACAAATCAGTTTTATGACAATAAAAGTCAAGAGAAATGGAGATGATCCTGCAATTGATCTGAGTGACATTCCTCGTAGCATAATATATACTTTTTGAGTGGCATGTATTATGCATAGCACCAGATAAATACAACGGCCCAGATGTTTTCTACAAGGATATAGGCTTGGAGACAGACACATAAAAGTGGAGCGCTGGGCACCGTGGCTGGTGGCATTCCACGGAGCTGCAGCCAAGTTGCTTGCAGCAGCACAGTGGCCAGGAGACCAGAGGCAGCAGCTGCTGCTTTTCCACACTCCCTAAGTCAGCACCCAGAACTTGTACCCTGGTTCTCCCTCACCCCCACTTAATTAACACTACTGCATGGAGAGAACAATCCGGACAAAGATTTCCCCCTTACCAAAGAGAACTGTCATCCTGTCTCTCAACTCCACAATTTGCCCTGTCACGGGAGCTGCATGTGCTTGAAGCTCTGCAGATGGGAGGAGTGGAAGAGAGGAGGTAGACTGCTCTGCAGCACTGTTGCCTGCAGAGCCTAGGGATTTCTGCCTGAAAAAAAATCTGAGAGGAAGTTACTGTAATAGAGCCCTGAGCTGTATTAACTCCTCCTGGTTTCTTCTGCATCTGCTGCTGAGCAGCCACAGGGGACTCAACCAACACAGCACAGATTTTTTTCTGGCTTCTCTTCTAGAAATAAATCACTGTAATAATACGGCTAAAATAAGCCAGCAAAAGCTAAGGCAGAGGGAGGAAGAGAGGGGCATTTAAAAGGAGCAAATTTCCACTAACTCTAGGACAGATTCGAGTTTTAAGGAGAAAGTTCCAGTTTCTTCCTACCTCATATTGCATTGACCAACACTAGTTTGGCTCCATGTAATCACAAATCCATGGTTTGACTCTACTGATTATGGCATAGAAATAAATTTTCAACAAGGATTCTGCAACCTGTGCAGTCATACTTGCAGCTACCTTTTTCCACAAAAGAACTAGAGATTATATGAAAACAACAGAGACACTTTTGGCCTAGCTAAGTCCATGTACTTGAAATTTCCTATTGCAACCCCTCACTCAGTCCACTATATAGCTTTCTAATTTTCAAATCATTTTGTCTCCTTCCAAAAAACCCACAGACCACAATTGACAAATGAGTAAAAAAGCAGCCTTGAATTCTGTGTGGATTATTTAATAGAAGCTAAAAATTCACCCAGTCAGAGTAATCCCATAGTTTGAAAGCTCAAACTATGCAGGGTATTAGAATGGCAATCATCTTTTTGTCCGACTTCCATTCAGGTCTTGTACACGAAGGAATAAACAACACTGAAGTTCATCTCTTGCAAATATTTATAGATGTGTAACATAGAAACCAACAAAATTCTTCCTATTAAATTTATGTTTTTCAGTGAAAAAGGAGATCTTGTGCAACTTAAAGATTTTGTAAGTATATGTTGATTTAATTTTGAAATTATTAAAATGCCACTACTTTGACATGCCTAGATTCACCTTTTCATTTTGAAATGGTTTTTCATTGCGGTATTTCCTTCAATTAAAAAACAACTCTTCAAAATCATTTTTAAAAGTTTGATATCTAAACAAAATGTTGCAGTTGGCTCAAACTGAATTATTTTGATTTCCCCAAAATATTTTTTTAATAATTTTTTAACTGCCAAAAAATTAAAAAAAGGTAGTTTTGGTTCCAAACTTGAACATTTTTACTCAAATTTCAAAACTGTCAAACCCTGCCCCTACCCCCCAACTCCCTCCCAGCTTAAGTGAAATGTGATCCCAGGTAGGTCATCAAACCTGAGGCCTTGGGATCTTACAACATAGTGTGTCTGTCTGAGTTAAAAGACCTGATAGTCAGACTTACTGACCTCATACATGTCCAAGCCACCATTTGTAGTGGACAGAGCAACATGGGGAGGGCATATAGATTAAATACACAGGTAAATTATACTGTTTTGTTTTGTTTTTTAATTACCTGGGAAGACCAGATAATTATGTAGATTTATATTTACCTCAAATAAACACATTTCATTTGAAAATCACAACTCTGAAAATAATTGAGATAGTCCCTTCATCTCTTTGCTTAGGGTCATCAGTCCTTTCAACTGATGAAGCAAAAGATTGGCAGATCTAAGTAAGGTTATAAAAAGTCTTTAGTGTATAATTTGAGAGCTTACATGTGCCTTGCTTTTGAAATATGCGCCGATTTCTTGGTGTCTCAAACTGAATCCAGGACCGAAATACTGTATGTACACATTCAGACTTTGTATACTCTGACTTGTACATTCTGCCTTTAAGGTCTTTCATTTAGGTGCAATTCGGTGAAGAAAGACTGTTATAGTATGAGCTGAAATCTCATAGAGGGAAACAGAAGGTCCCACAAAAGACAGGCTGTTAGTCTGTTTACCCACATGAACACTCCCCAGGGAGATCGCTAGCATACCATATTCCTGTCTGCTTGAATTGGAAAGGATTAGCCCCAATTTCTGTCTTCCTGTGGGATGGCTTGAAAGCTTTCACATGGAAAAAAAAAGAACACAGTGAAACTGAACATAGATCCCAAGTGGGTGTTAATCAGCATAGCTCCACTGATGCCAACAGAGCAGAGCCCAGTTACAACAGATTAGGATGAAACCCCAGATGTCTTGTTGAGCTGCTGTACAAGGAACACACTGGAGGTAGATTCGCCAATTCCTGTTAACATGACTCCAGGAATGATTCCACCCCCTCATCCTCTCCAAAGTTTAAAGGAAATGTTAAGATTTTTAAGACTGTGAGGATAACTGATTTCATCAAAAAGAATTTGGCCAGTGGTTTCTTTGGAAGAGAAAAACTTGGTTTGTCCTTATTTAGGGGTAAAAGGCCATTTCATTCACCACCATCCTACTACAGAGAAGATGTTAATTTCACTGCACTCAGTCTCGAATTAAAAATGAACACAGGAAGCTGAAAGCCTTTGAAGTATCCTCAGTGAAACACTTGGGAGAAAGATGTATTTCATAGAATTGAGCCCAGTATGCTTGGCTTTTATTTATTTAACAATAACACAGTAAAATTCAAGCATTTCCTCTTGCAGGGACTTCCTATTATCACACAGCTAAAAGTTATCAGGTAGAACATCAAAAGAGGTTTGTCATTCTAGAATATGAGGATTTAACGTTCAGCAAGGCAGAGAAAACTGCTTGATTTACCTTGTTCCCCCAACATGAAGCTTCAACAGGATAGGAGCACAAAACAGACAAGGAAAGAGATCTTATTTATTCTGCAGGTTTTGGCTAGACAAATACAGACAATATGTTACCAAAGAAATGCATTTCTGATGAACAGCAGATTTGCCAGAACCAGGGAAGAGATTTGCACATGAATTTTGCTTCCTGCTCACGAGTCACAGTCCTTTGACTTCAACTTGAGTTGTAAAAAACTTCCATAGAATGGATGCCTTGTTTTTGCAAATGAGCTCTTTCTTGGCTCTCATATTCTGACCTATGACATCTCAAAGTTGCACTAAAATTAGCCCTCATTGTTCTCCAGCCTGTGCACGCAGGTTTGTACACAGGTATGCCTGGCTGTGGTGTGCTGGTGTATAAATTGATGTGTGCCTATCAGGGTTGCCAGTTGCCTGTCAATTTATGGACAGTTCAGAAAACGGCAGCTAAAAGTGCTTGTCTGTTAAAATATTTAGATGTCTCTAAAATGTATGGATGGTTGGTAACTCTGTTCCCTCTGCTGCTGTCTCCTGGGACCTTTCTAGAAATGCTTTGGGTCTTGCGTGTGCAGGATGGGGGTGGGCAGGGCAGGTGAGGGCATGTCCGGCTGGCAGGGAGTGTGTCCTGAGAAAAGCAGGTAGGGCATGGAGCATCCCCATCCTGTGCTTGAGTTCTCCTTCCCTCCTGTCCAGTTTGTTACACCTGCATATGTTCCACTTCCTCCCTAAGGCCTCCTGCACAGAGAAGTCTGCGGCTGCTATGGGGAGGGGCGGACCGAGCTCTTTGCTGCTGCACCAGGTCAGGGAGCAACAGATGTAGCAAAAGGGGGGGCTACTCACAGCCCATTAACAGCAGCAGTAGACTTCTCTCTGCCATATTCTACAAGGGGAGGAGCAATCTGTAGACCAGGGGTCAGCAACCCCTGCCATGCATGCCTGAATGTGGCACACAAAGACATTTTGCTCGGCACTCATGCCTCGGGGCAGACAGCAAGGAAGAAGCTGGGACCACACTGCCACAACAAGGGCTGGGCCTCTCATGGTCCTCAGCTGTCTGCCCGGAGGCATGTGTGTACCCACCGACAACAAGCCAGGCTCGGGCTCTGTGGACCCTGGTGCAGTTGCTTGTAGCCTCCCTACTGCTGGCTACAAGGAACCAAATTGGAAGATGTTGGCATGCCGGGGCAGATGGCAGGGGAGCCATGGGGGATCCTTGTTATGTCAGTACAGCCCTGCCCCTTTTCTCCACTGTCCACCCCAATGCGTGCATGCACCTGCTGCTGGCAATGAGCCACGCCAGGACTCCACAGACTCCTGTGCAGCTGCTTGCAGTCTCCCTACCACCTGCTGCAAGCAGCTCAGGGCTCCTTGGTGGGCAGCAGGGGCCTGGCCAGAGCCTGGTCTGGCTGTGGCAGGCAAACAGAAAGCAGGAAGCAACTGCACCAGGGTCTGTGGAGCCCTGGCCCAGCTTGATGCTGGTGGCAGGTGCATGTAGACTTGGGCTGGACAGCGGGAGAGTTGTGAGGGGCCTGGTCCTATGTGGTGTCTCATCTATTCAGAATAGATGATACACCACAGAGCAGGGAGATAACACCCCTATTCTTCCTGCTCCTGAGAGGGAAAGTTTTGGGGGACAGCAGCTCATGCCTGGAGTAATTCCTACAGGAAATAGGCAAGCAAGCAGGTGATTAACAGGTGAAGTAGTTGGGAAAGTTGTCTCTCTGTGCGTCCAATCTTTTTACAGTTGTGGATTTTCCTGCTCCCCCTGTCCTGTGCCCAGGGAAGCTTTAGCTCCCACTGCTGGAGGAAGAGCACAGCAAGAATGAGGTTGTGAAACAAAACACTGTGAATTGCTGTACTTAATAATATTAGGAATTTTAAGAAGTCCCTGGCTTCTGGGGGCAGAGAAGAGGGGATTAAAATGCTCTTGCGCTTAATAAAGTGTATATTTTTGTACTTTGCACTCCCTTTACATTATGTAAAATGTCAGTAAAAAAAGTTTGGTTGTTCATAAAAAGTTTGCAGATAGTCAGTGAAAAAAAAATTCCTTTGGTTGGCCTAGCTGGATGTACACTGTTATTTTAGTTTTCATAATTCTAGGGATCCGGCTACGTAAGGTCCTGGATGCTCTCTTGCTGTGCTTCTGTGAGATGCCAAGGTTAATAGTTACTCCCCATGTGGTACTGGTGCTATAATAAAATAAGGGAAAATCAGATTCACAGTAAAATCCTCTTGGTCAAACCAACACAGTACTCTCAGATGCTGACTCAGATGATAAGAGCATGTAGGAGATTTGGTAACCTAAAGCAGCATGTTGCTCAGGGTGTATGGGTTAAAGAGAAGGTACTGTCTACTAACTTCCTTCCATCTCCGTAAAAGCACCTCTTTATCAAATGATCCTAGAGACAGTCTTGTAGGAACTGCAGTAATAATCTCACTTGCGAGACCATTACTATAAAAAAAGAACTCACTAGGCTTGATTTCCATGTACTTGCCATACTCCTGCTGTGGGATGACTGTGATTACTGTGATGGCAAAGTGTATGGAGTGAAGTGGTAGATTAGCCCTGCAATCAGTGTAGTCTCTCAGTATGCACATGCAACTCTCCTTTATG
>NW_005842977.1:365546-400982 GCF_000455745.1 Alligator sinensis | reverse complement strand
CGCACAGAGGAAAGAACAGATCCCAACCACTCCTAAAGCTTTATCTTGCATGTGACCTGTTTGAAGGCCCACAGAGGAATTCTTAATTGGCAGCAAACAGTCCAAGAAGGAACCCTGAATTTGCCTTGTTCTTACAAGGATATGATTACTATAGCATGAATGGAAGAGGCAGGACAGTTTCATCTGGCAAAACCGTGTATGGGTCCCACTGATGTTAAAACCTCTTCCTAAAATCCAGTCATTTGAATGATAAATCATCAGTACTCACAGGGTTTCTATAAGTGTTAGGAGGGATATATACACATGATGATTGGGAACAGTGACTTTGAAGTCAGGTAGGTTAGGGGATACAGGACAAAGTGTAGAAATGCCTTCTTAGGCACTGCCAAGATTTGGTTATAGATGATACTTCTCATCCTTGGTGTGTAAGGGAACTTTGGCTGGAGATTGACTACTAGCAGCATGATGCACTGAAGCAGTGATGTAAGAATGAAACTTTCTGCCTGAGTATGAAAGAGGGAGAAATGTAACCCAGAGAGAAATGTGTGGGGAGTATGTTAGAAACTTAGGCCCGTTACATTTAAGATGCAATTAACAGGTTAACTGCACCTTAAATAGTAACATGGCTTCATGTTAAAATCCATTTAAAGCATGATTATACAGTTAATGAGCCACAACGTTATTCCACATATAATACATAATCATTTTGTGGTTTGTTTGTATTGTGCGCTGGTGCTTAGTCGAAACCCTATGTGCCGCTCAGATGGGAAGCAAAGGGGTTTTAAAGGTCCCAGTACATAGGAACCCCAGGATCAGGCTGCCACAGCCTGGGGTCCCCATGCCTGGGACAGAGTTAACCCTAGTTGGGGTCTTGACAATCAGCAGATTGTTGGCTGGGGCCAGTTTCAGATTCTAGTTTGGTCCCCAGATGACTAACAATCAGAGGATTATTGGCAAATGGGTTTTAAACTGCTGGTGCAGGGGGGCCCTGGGATCATGATCTGGCAAATAAGGTGTGAGAGAGATCTAATCCCTGATTCCAAAGTCATGTGTCCTGCCATGAATATGTGGCATGCCAGGAGGTGTAACTGTTGGGATCGTGGCTTAAATCCCATGGCCTCCTAAACTGACTGGCTGTCAGAAGGCTTATTGAACTCATTTGGAGGAAACGATTATCCTGTCAAGAAAGCATGAAAGACCAGCCCCAGGCACATTGTGTTTTGAGGTTAATATTAAAATTTCAAATCTTAGTCTAAAATGAGAATTAAAAGATTGAATATCGTATATGAAAAAAGAAAAAATAAAGCTTTAAAAAGGGCCAGGCTAATGGCTTTGCATTTGATGCTAGAGCACTGAAAAGCATGCCAGCCAGACTTCTCTGCCCAGGGATGGTAGCTGAGTAGCCCCAAGGATGAAGAGGTCTTCATCGATCACTGGGTCAGATGGAAACTGTTTGCTGAAAACCAAATTTAAAAGATCACAGCAAATTTGCACTGCCCAGCTGAAGACTCCTCAGGGAAGGAACACCTCAAGGACAGCCTTTTCACCATCACATACCCACCGGAGAGCTGACCCTGTTCCTCCTGAGGTACAAAGACAAGTCTCACCCTGACGTCACTGGTGAGGGATTAGACCCATAGTAAGCACTGCATTAAAATCGCCCTACATAAACACACCCTGTGAAAGCTACTTCCTCAAATATTCTGAACTGCATTGCTAGAACAGGACAGACATGGGAATGGACAGCAATCCCAGGTCAAATTACAATTTCTTTATTTGCAGTATTACTGAACTACTGCAGCATTAACGGAATTCAACCAAGTCAAATTACCAGTTAAGCCCACAGCTCCAAAGCAGAAAATAAAACTGCTACCGGAGAAGATCTTCATAAGTACTTAAGTGAACTAGGTACACAAATCCCACTGGTCTTTAGCAGAGCTTTTGTGCCTAAATCCCTCAGGCACTTCTGAAAAATCTTCCTGTTATTTATTCTCACCTTTTGTATTACCTGATTCTATGAGTTCCATAACGGTCCTAAACTTGTCATGAGTAAAAAAGAAAAATGACCCTGAGAAATTTAATACAACATATACAAATCTATAAATCAACTTCTAAAAATCTGCATACAATATTTAATGACGCTGCAGAAGAAAGACACAGGAGAAAAAAAAAGATGCCAAAATCTGAACAAATTGTATTAATTTAACCAGATTTTAACAAAACTGGCAATTTCTGTGGAAAAATGTAAAAAGTTAAATGGCTACAATAAGTAGCTTAGAATGTCAGCATTTTGCTACTTGAAAATGGGCATAATTGCACTTTGGCTGGCTGTTATCTTCTAGGATAGTAAAAGAAATACACTAAAGAAAGTTAACTGATGTGTACCTGTGAGACAGACAGACACACACACACACACACACAAACACACACACACACACACACACAGCAAAGAACATTTGTGATTTTTCAAGTATTATGTTACTCCTCATTTTAGCCCTCTAACAGTCTTTTTAAAATAGCAGCAAACAGTCTTAAGTGCTCTACACTGTTCCACTCAGATCTGATCCAAATCTTATTTGGGTTATTTTATTGCAAATAACACACAGCCATTACTTGTAGGGCCTCTCTGGAACCCACATAATCATACACTATCCTTTAAGTGAGCTAGTTATAATACAAGCTACACATACTCTACCCATGTTCAGCCTGCCTTGTGATCATATTAGAATAATTACATCTGTGGCTATCTCATGCATTTATTTTTCTTTTTATTTGGCTCTCTTTGTTTTTGTTCAGTCTCAAATACTGATACATTAATACTGAAAAGAGAGGAGGGAAAAGAAATATTAAGACATTGGTGGGCTTCTAAATAGCATATTATTTGGCTCAACAGTGAAGAATTAGAGTCTGCTTTTATACTTACAATAGCTGTTGGGGTTGAAGCCAGCACACAATACAGCACAAGAGGGGAAATAAAGCTCTCTTCCTCTGTTCCTGGGTAAGGCTTCATCAGCTCTCCGTCCTGACAGAAGAAACCCTGGATATGCACCTGAAAAGTATCAGTGCACTCGAAGTAGTAGGCGAGCAGAACAGTCCCAGCCATGATGACAAGCTGAAAATACAGCATGGTCACACAAAGACATTAGTTGCCGTTTAGCAGATGCAGCTGTGTCTCTGAGCTAGTCTAGTCCCACGGAGCAACCTCCCTCCATCACCCCGACAGCTCTTCCCATACTTCCGAGAGAGAAAGAGAGAGAGAGAGAGTGTGTGTGTGTGTGTGTGTGTGTCCGCTTTGTAACATCTGTTACATAAACCTTTTGGCAAACAACACTAATGAACATCTCAGATCAGAGTGGGTCCTGAAGCCTGGCTCATAGAGGGATGGCTACTTTGACAGCTACTTTATCAAAGGGCATACGAGTGTCACCACCGGGGAGGATCAATGCAAACTAGCAGGATGGCAGGCACCAATAAAGACTCCAGTAGTTAACGAACTAAAATCTATGCACACCGGCACAGGAGTTTGAAAGTACAAGGGATGCTGGAACTGAGAGCCAAAATGCTTCCAGCTGCAGAACTCCGGCAGCACTAGGGAACGTATATAAGGTGATAGTCCAGCGAATCCCTCTCTGGCCAAAAAGAGACTTATTTAAGGCAACACAGAGTATTGCTGCTTTCCTTCCTTTGGACCTGCCATGTGGGAGGGAAGTTTTACAAATCTACTTGGAACCCCCTTCCCTACTATAACAAAAGTAGTGGACTGCTCTATACTGCTACAGTCACCACTCTACCTCTAGGATGCTCATCAAGGTGAATCTGGCCCTTAATTTTTAGAACATGTAGACTTGGTAAGAAGTCATTCTTGGCTTATTTTTTGTTTAATTACAGTGTTTCATAATGGGTTGCCGGTAAACACTGGCAGTTTGGTAGCCCCAGAGATTGTTACTTTCTATTTATCCAAAGTCTGAGTTTTATGTGGACAAAGATGTTGAAGGCTCACCACAATGCCTCAGTAGTACAGCTCAGACCAAATCTGAAGAGGCCACCTCATGCAAATAAGAGGGTAACACTCATTCTCTGTGACCATTTGTTCCTTGGCAACTCTTGTCAGCCCAATTAGCACAACAGTAAACACCCTGGCATTTTAAAAACATTCATGTCTTGCTAATGAGAGCAAACACCTTACAGGCTCCACAAAATTATCTCACTTTTCTGCCTGACCTTCAATAAAGTGGCACAGCAGCAAAAGCCAGACACTGTAATCTCAGTGGCACTCCTTAGTATAAAGCAGGGGTCTAGTTCTCCTCTGCTCCGTGTAGCTCAGGTAAACATTCTGATCTGTCCTGATTCTACAGGCATTTTGCACTGGCCAAAATCACTGTGCGAGGTGCAGAATCATGGCGGGTCAGGCCCCAAATCATGTTCGTAAGTATTTCTCACGAGACAGAAAAGGCATGCTTCTCTTTCAAGGGCTTTGATGATGATGATGATGATGATGATGATGGTGAGTTAGGGGAAAAAAACAGGACAGGAACAAAACCTCAAACTTAACATGGCTTCTATTTTTACAGGCGCTTTAATGAAAATAGTTTGTTGCAAGACGCTTAATGGATTGAGTATTTACTATGTTGCTTTGGCAATTCTTCCTCAAGGAGTCATTTACAGGATATCTAGCCATCTCTTTAGCTGTTGCTATTACCTAGTACACACATCATCAGTGATGCTCAAAAGAGCCAAAGTCTAATGGTGAATGGCTTCTTTTGCACTTTAAGATAGTTCTTTCTGCCCCTTCATGAAGACCTCATGGCATAGGTTATATGCAAGGCACATTTTCATTCTTTCTTCCCTGGTTATATGCAGGACCCAGTACTCAAGAATTTTCCAAAGTGAAGCGGCAGGAAACCTCACCTATTTAAATTCATGGGGAAACTAACACGTCGACTTGAGCAGGAGCATAGTTAGCACAATATGGAACAATTCCTAAAATCTCACCCAAATTTCTACAGCAAAGGCTGAGGATGGTGTTAGGGTGAACTTCCATGTTACAATTACACCAGACTAAGTCTATGGCATGTTAAGCAGCGTTAAAGTTAGAATGTGCTGTGAGCTGTCACATGATAAGAGGCAATACCTTTTCTTGTCTGTACAACTCTGATTTGCCACTACAGCAGGGATAGTAGCCAGGTGTCCTGGCTCCTCACCATGCCCCTGCTCGCTGACAGGAAGCGGGGAGCTAGAAGTGGTGCATCCTGGATGCCGGAGAACTGCAAATTGCTTGTTTTATCTTTGTGGAGCAGACTAAAGTTACTTTAACATGTCAGGTAGCACAGCCTACAGTTAACCCCTGCCAGAAGTGGTGTAACTGAGATGCTCTGAGAGCACTTACCATAAGTTGATGAATTTTAGCACGTGGATGTTAGTGTTTTAAATGCCCTTAGTATGGTCTAAATGTAACGAGTGACTTCACCCTTACATGTTCAAATTAACACTTACTAAGCACAGTTAAAACTCAAAACTATGCACATTCAAGCAGTTTAGCATGTGTTTAAGTGCTCTCTTAGCACTGCAAAGTTATTCCCTTTCAGTCAAGGGTTATCTCCTTAACACATACTAACTTTAATAGGTCAGTACATCCCAGTGATCTGCAACTGTTGCAAGTGAATGCTTGACAAGGTCCTGAGGTCTTGAAGCACAGACCCGTGGAATATTTGATTAGTTTATGCCTTGCAACACTACCTATTATTTGCATTAATTTAAAAATGCACGAGTTTATCACAGTACTTTGGTTCCAAGTGAAATATGCAGAACCAAGAAAGTCTCTTTCTAAAGGTTTACTCAAATAGGTATGATGTTTTGGTAAATTATCCTTATAAATAATTGGTGTATCTGCCAGTTTTCACTTTCCCCCTTGATTTAAAATGCAAATGCTAGTGCATTGATGTGAAATGTAAAACCCAAGCCTCTCAGCATGTTTTGGGTCTAATTTGACTCCACAGAAAGACCCACATCTAATTCTGGGCCTTGTTAGTATCTAGAACCAGATTCATAAGGGTATTTAAGGGGTGCCTAAAGACATTAGGGTCCCACTAACTCATGGTGCTTTACATAAAGTGCCATGAGTAAGAACAACCCTTCACCGAGTGCGTGGGGGACCTTCTTCCACGCCCCCCCCCCCCCCCCCCCCCCCGCAACCTAACAGACATTTGCCTGATGGGTCGGGGGGGCAGAAGAGGGGCTGGAGCCAGCCTACATTGGCCCTGGCTGGCAAGCCGGGGTGCTCCAGGAGCCTTCGAGGCTGCCAAACCACCCCTCTCCCCAGCCCTGCCCACCCCAGGCCTGGCTCCCCACAATGCCGGGGGGGGGGGGGCGGTGGGGGGGGGGAGGGCCGCAAGGCAAGGGGGCTCCGTTCCATCCCACTATCCCCCTAGCTCTGGCCATTCAAAGCAGCCGGCAATGCTCTCTCCTTTCCCCTCCTTCTCCTGCTGATAGCCCCGCTCCTGTGTGAAAAATTAACCCTAGAAGGAACACAAGTTTCATAGATTTCACAGACATTAAGGCTGGAACGGATCTTGTCAGATCATTGGGTTCAGCCCCCTGCCCAAGGGGCAGGAAGTCAGCTGGGGTCAGATCACATCAGCAAGATAAGCATGCAAGCATTTCTTAAAGGTATCTAGAGTAGGTGCTTGCACCACTTTTGGGGGGTCTCATCCAGACTCTGGAGACTTGGACAGTAAAGAAGCTTTTCCTTATGCCCACTCTAAAACAGTCTTCCAGCAGTTTGTGACTGTTAGACCTTGTCTTCCCTTGGGGTGCCCTGGTGAACAGATGTTCTCCCAAGTTCTGATGCACACCCCTTATATACTTATAGGCTGGCACCAAGTCACCCCTGAGCCTTTGCTTCTCTGGGCTGAAGAGTCTTATGCATCTCAGCCTCTCCTCATATGGCCCGTTTTCTTGACCTCTAATTATGCACGTGGCCCTCCTCTGAACTCTAAGTTCCCTAAGATGCTCTGCTTTATAGCACCATAATCTAATACCTTATTTGACCAGGATTAATTTTTCATGTGATCGGCCATTTTAAAAGCGTTTTGCAACCGTGCATGTGTGCTATGTCATGGCTGTAGAGTGCTTTCAGGGACCCAATCACACCAAAAATGTCACTTTTGTAATCACCCTAGGTGACTGACTTTAACTGATATCAATGGGACTTGTGGCAATGTGGGCAAGCCTTTTTGGCAGGCATGACACTGCTTCCCTTCCCCATACCAAACTGTTGCTTTTTTTTCTGCCCCATGCCCTATCTGCCACTGCGTTTCCTGATCTTCCTCAGTGTTGTATGCCATATACAGTGGCTGCCCATGTTACTTCTGGCATATATGCCACAGGTTGGCCACCCCTGACTTATGGTACCTTCTAATAACTGGTCGCTACTGGGGTAATTTAGGGTTGCAAAAAATCTAATGATACAGAATAGTTGCTGACCAGGTCCCTAGGACTTACTGTCTGCTTTGGTAACAAGAGCCATCCAGTCCCAAGCAGGATTTCAATGTTATATCACTTTAGAAAAGCATCACTTCAGAAAAGCATCACTTCCAGTATCTCACTTCCGGTATGCCAGTGCTCCCTAGCACTATACATAGGTTATATGTACATAGCTACGTATGTATGCATACATAGTTATGTATACATACCCACTAGCAATTCCTCTACCATCATGGCATTTTTCAGTGGGTCACCAAGTACTGATCCTATCTGATGTTTCCTGCCTTGCAGATTAGATGAAAACTCCATCAAGCCCACCAGGGACTTACTTATACAGTTGGTTTTACATGCGAAACACTCAGATGATATTGTGAAAGGCAGCAGCATAAAACCCAATCATAGTGAGATAGCTACAACTCCAGTAACAGACTTTAAAAATTTGAAAACAGGTTTTAAACACATCCGGCTTAAGACTGAGAATAATTAGAGCAGTATAAGACTGAGAATAATTAGAGCAGTATTGTTCCACATAATAATGAAGCTACAGTCATGAATAATCCTAATAATTATCTGCCATTTGCTATCTTGCCACTTTGTATTTGCACACTGCGAGTAAAATGAGTTTTAGACATACTGACCATTATTTAATTTTAAACATACTGCCCATCATCTAGTATCATGTTAAGCAGACTAGTGTGTTACGTTTTTAAGAGAAATGTATTAATCAATTTTCATTGCAAAATAGAATGAAGGCTATGCAAATTAATACCATGGTTGTTGAATCTAAAATGGTTAAAATCATGGCTCCCTATAGTTTACCAGATTATAAAATTAATGCTTAAACCTTACTCATGATATGGAGAAAAGACATTTTCTTCCCCGAAGGCTAATTAGTTATTTTTGTGAAGGAGAAATTAGCTTTTCTCTCCCCCCCCGCAAAAAACAACAACAACAACAACAACAACAACAACAACAACAAAACCCACATAACAGTTTTGTAGATCTTCTAAGTTTCAGGGGTGTTCGTTGTAGCCATGGTGGTCAAAGGACATAGGTAGTAGGGCTGTGAAAATTTCGCCGGGTGTTTTGTTTCAAAGCTTTTCGACGCATTTCAAGCTGGAACCAGCAAAATTGAAACAAAACAAAAGGCTTTGAAACAAAACAAGGGCACTCAAAACATTTCAAAAGTTTTGAGACATTTCAAGTTTCGAAGCCAGGGTTACTTGGCTTCAGCATTGGTCCCAGCCGGCAGCAGCGGCCTGTTGTCATCCCGCACGCAGATCCAGGGGCCCACGCCCCCCAAGAGGAGCCTGGCACAGCCCCGCACCCCTCCCAGGGGTGCAGGCCCCTGGATCTGCGCACAGGATGACAGCATGCTGTCGTTGCTGGCTGGGGCCAATGGCAGTAGCAGTTTTCCTAGCGCTCAGCGCCAGCTGCGCCCAGCACCAGTCCCAGCTGCCAGTGGCAGCCTCCTGTCATCTGGAGTGCAGATCCAGGGGCCCATCCCCCTGGGAGGGCTGCAGGGCTGTGCTGGCCTCCTCCAGGGGGTGCAGACCCCTGGATCAGCGCGCCGGATGAGAAGAGGCTGTACCACATACGACCAGTGCTGGGCGTAGCCCACGCCCAGTGCCGGGAAGATTGATGCTGCTGCTGGCCCCAGGCAGCAGTGGCAGCCTCCTGTCATCTGGCATGTAGATCCGGGGGCCCGCAGCCCTGGGAGAAGTCCGGCACAGCCCTGCAGCCCTCCTGGGTGTGCGGGCTCCCGGATCTGAGGGTCAGATGACAGGAGGCTGCCACTGCTGGGAAGTGTCACAAGTTTTGCTTTGAACAATTTGAGGTGCAGGTTTCCAGAAACCTCTTAACCCATCTTCTTGAAACGTGGCAGACTTCATGCCCTCAGAAGGGTCTACCATCCCCGCAATTTTCACCTGAATCAGGCAAGAAATGACAAAGTTTTAGGCATTTTTATGATTCCCCATTATAGCCTATGGGTGAAATGTCAAAATGCATCGAAACAGTTTCAATGAAACGGAATGGAACAGTGCTTTGAAATGAAACGACGAAATGAAACACTGGCCCTTTGAAACAGCGAAACAGTAGTTGAAATGAAACAGTGCTTTCACACAGCTCTAGTAGGCAGACAAGGTTTGGGTACATGTGGTATCTTTTATTAAATAGTTGGAAAAATTGTTCTTTGCAAGCTCTGTACCTGAAAGCTTGAAAAGAACAATTTTTCCAGCTATTTAATAAAAGATACCATGTGTACCCAAAGAACCTTGCCTGCCTATAGATCTTCTATGCACTTCTGATATTGGGCATTGTATTCAATAAACCTATTAAAATACAGCATTGCCAACTCATTATTTTGGAACGTCTCATCATACTTATTAGTTGCTTTTTAACCTCCACTCCTGGAGTTCTGTGATTACATGAGACTCTCCACTTCAGAGATTTAGAAAATTGCTTTAAAGAACTTTTCATTCGATAAAGATGAGCTGGAAAACAAACTCTAAAGGCTCAAACCTCCAAAGGCCAGTGAAAAAAACAGCAAAATGTATTATTAAAAAAAAAAAAAAATCTCATTGATGTCCTGAGTTTTTAATGTTTTTAGCAACACTCAGGACACAATGGGCCTTATCCTGAATTCTGGCAGATATAAATCAGGAACAGCTGTAGGGAAGACCGTGGGGTGTTACAGAAATGTAAACTAAATGTAAACTAATGTAAATTTTTATTCCCCTCTAAATGAGAGGGGAATAAAAGTTTGACAGTAAGGCTCAAAAGATTTTAAAAAGGAAAGACCTGAGGAAGGGTATTTGATGCCCAAAAGCTTGTCCAACAGCCTTGCCAACTATACATTTGGTCTAATAAAAGATATCACAAAAAATCCTTGCCTCTTGTAAACTTCTTGTTTCATCACAGCTACATCAATACTCCAATCCTATTGAAAAAGGACAAAGTCAAACACAGGAGAAGAGGGAGCGGGAAGAAAACCACTATATTCTGCAATTTCTCTTGCACGTTCCAGCTGAGGATCTCAAAACACTTTAGGAACACCTTAGGAATGAATGGAACATCCATCTGAGTTACAGCAGGCAATGACTTTTAATCCATAAGTGCCTGCGTCCAAGAAGAATGCGGAATTTGCATGTGCAGGGCAACGTGAACATCATTGCCCACCCGCTTAAATTCTCTCGTCGCCTTCAGAGAGAAACTCCTCCTCCAGTTCTCCAGATGGGGAACATGCCATCTGGTTCATTCTTTCACAGTATGTAGCTGGATCGATGCCCTGGGTCTGCATGACCTTGGCTTCTTTTCACCTGTTTCAAATACGGGGCCTGTGCCTCACCTACAGTTAGCTGCTGCACTGGCTCCTGTGGAATTACATGGATACATCAAAGCTATCTGAGGACCAAACCACTGATCTACTGCCACTGGTCAAGGTCTCATTGCACTGGACACAAGGCACACTAAGGGAAATTCTGGTACCAATTTAACTATATCTAGTTTAGAAGCCAATACAATTAAACCAAGCAGTCCTTTAGGTGTGGGCACAGTTGCACCCACATAAAAACACTTGTGCTAGTATACTGATTTTAAAAGCTATACCAATATTAGTACCTCACCAGTGTAGGAAAACTTTCTGACTGACACTTAAATTGGTTCAACAACTGTGTTTACACTAGCACTAAGATGCTACTGCTATCTAGTTCTGATACAAGTTTTAATGGAGGGAAGAATTATTATCAACATTTTATAGAGGAAGAAACTGAGGGTCAGCAACAGAGCCACACATAGGATCCATTTCTCTGCTCAACCCATTAATACCATGCTGCCTAAAAGATGGTCCAAACCCCACACCCCTTCCCTCCCCTCCCATTCTGGGCCTCTCCCTGTCCCACAGGGCTCTTCCTGCCTCCCCACTAACCCTGATGCTCCCCCCTGCCCCTTGGGATTCCCTCCTGCCTTTTCCATGCCCCCAGAGCTCTCCCCTGCCTCCCCCATCCTTGCAGCTCACCCATGCCCCCAACTTATTTGTGGCTGCTTGGCCAGCCCAGAGAGCGGTAGCAGCAGAAGCAACAACTGGGCAGTCAGTTTCCCCTTCCCTGCTTGCTCCCCAGGGACAGTGCTGGCAGCCGCAAGTAAGCTGGGACTGGGGGGATGGTGGGAGTGAGCAGGGATCTGGGATGCTGGGAAGGCAAGGAATGGTGGGCCCAATGTGGAGGGGGCTGGGAGCCCACGGGCCGATGTGGGATGGTGGTTCCCCACCTGCCCCTTGAAGTCTGTCCCTCCCCCACCCCCTGCTTCCTCCCCTGCTCCCCCAGCCCCTGGGGCTCACCCCTGCTCTCCCAGCTTACTTTTGGCTGACAGCGCTGTCTCAGGGAAGAAGAATGTGCCTGAGAGTGGCAGAGGACACCATGGGGGGCGGGGGGTGACAGGTTCCTCTTCCCTGCCTGCTCCTTCAGGATAGTGCTGGCAGCCAGAAGTAAGCAGGTGGGAAGGCACTGTGAGGGTGGAGTGAGTGGGCATCTAGGCTACTGGTGGGGAAAGGGATGGTGAACCCGATCTGGGGGAGTGGGAGGCTGGGGCTGATCTGGGATGGTGGGAGAGAGGGGAGACGGGGGAGGAGGGGGGCCTGGGAGACAGCAGGTGTAATCCAAGCAAGTGGGGAAGGGAGGGTGGATGGAGTGTTTGCACTAATGTGTAGCTGAGTGTGGCTGCACATTAGTGTAACAAGAGATGGGCAACGCAGATCAGAGATCAACCTAGCCTGGAGTAGCATAACTTTTAAGCTGCCTAACCAGTGCTTTAAACTAGTTTCAGGTGGTAACATGTGGATAATACAGGGGCCAAGAGCTCCAGGAGCCACCTAAAATTAATGTATAACAAGGCCTTCTGTCATGACTGACAAAGGACTGGAGATAAAGTGACTGACTGGAGGTCGCACAGAAAAATCATGTATTGAACTAACTTCTTCTCCAGTTCCTTATTCTCTTGCAGTTTTTCACTGTTTAAACAATATTTTGGGAATAAGCAAAATAACTGAAGCAGTGAGAGCTTTGTTACTATGTGTTTCAATGCATAGCTGGAGCATCTTTAATAATAACATTCAATATAAGATGTAAGTTCCCTTTGAAAATCTTATGATTTTTTTTCCCCCAATACAAATCTGAAAGGTCATAAATCTTATAGCAACTTCAAAAAGACCTACGATGAAAGTGTCTTCTGTCATAATAGCCCAGATAATGAACTTACGGAGAGAAAAAAAGAATAATAAAGGAGTCTCTTTAAATGCCTTATGCAAAATACAACTGAAATCAATTATAATCTTCCCAGTAATTTCACTGGGTTTTAGATGAGGCTCTGACAACCTGTGACAATTTATCTTTTTTTTTTTTACTGGATGTGATATTACTGTCCTAAGAAGTATCTGACCAAGTAGAAATTTTTCCGGCTAGGAAGAAAACAAAATGCCTAACAAAAGAAAGAAAAACAAATGACTAGTCTCGTTATCATTTTTAAAAATGCAATTGTTAAATCATATTAATACTCTGATGATTCTTTGATTCAGTAACTGATTGAAAGAACAGCTTCATATTTTTACAGCCAATTACCTATCTGCAAAGGCGTGCGTGCATACACACATACACACACAATTACTGTCCAAGCACAGAGCAGTAGCTGTAATAAATGATACTTAAGTGTTGATTGTTTGGGCTACTATTCAGTTACACATATATTTGTTAAACTTGCATGTATCATGCTGATATTGTCAAGGCCAGAAGTCTGCATAAGGATGATGTTTCTATTAAACTTGATACAAGAATGACTGAAGGTGTGCTCTTGTGTCCATTCCACTAGGAGCCCTTGAAAGATTGCTGGTCATTTCAGGGAGACTTCCCTTAAAATGAAAAAAATGTCCAAAAATTAAGGAACTTGGAGACCTGGGTTTAGTTCCTTGCTTCTCCACAGACTTTCTCAATGACCTGGGGCAAGTAATTTAGCTTCTTTCTGTGTCTTTGTTCCATGTCTGTAAAAACAGAAATAGCAGCACTGCTCTACTTCATAGTGTGTTGTTAAATACATAAAAGACTGCCGTGCTCAGATACCATGGGAGTGGGTTCCATGTAATGAGCATAAAGAGCTAGCTCCCTCAGTAATCAGCAGGGATCCGGGTTTTCCGTTTCCCCACAGAAAAATGGAATAAACTGTGGATTTTACCTTTTATTGAGGCAAACGCAGATTTCTTATTTTACCAGAGAAACCTGCAGATTTTGCATTTTTCCAGTGAGCCCCCTGCAGGCTAGCAGAGTTCCAGCCTGCAGGGGGCTGGGAGGGAGCAGGAGGAGGGCAGTCAGGCAGGGAGCGCCATGTGTGCACATCAGGGTCGGGCAAAATACGGCCCCTGGGCTTGATCTGACCCACCAGGCCATTCTATCCGGCCCCTAACAAATTTAGAAAATTAATATTTATTTGCCCCTGGCTGCCTATGAAATATGACAGGAGTCAGGGGCAGCAGGACCCAGGTGAAGCTGCTGGCAGGATCAAGCAGCTGCAGAAGCAAGGTATGCCCGGCCCCTCCCTCCCCCACCACCCTATGGAGCAGAGGCTTCTGGCCTGAGACTGTAGGACTGTTCCTTCCTCCCTGTACTGGAGGGAAATTCAGATAAGAAGTGCGTGGGGAGGCAGGGGAGGACTGCAGGCGATTACCCCAGTCCTCAGGGTCGGGTCAAGCTGGCTCCAGAGGTCCCGGTGCTTCAGCCAGGAGCCACATGGTGCCACAGCATCTGGCAGGGGGATGAAGAGGAACAGCTGCAGCCACAGGCAGGGGAGCAATGAAAGCAGAAGCAGGGGTGGGGGGTAGTGGCAGCAAATGGGCACGTGGAGCTCAGTGACAACTGAGTGGGAGCGCGGGGTCCTCGCTGGTGCACTGGCGTCAGGGGCAGCAGGGCCCAGAGTGGGATGGCAGGAGAGCGGGGCCAGGCCAGCAGGGTTCTATGGAGCCAGGCTGGCTCCCTACTCTCCCTGCTGGCGCAACCCGGCCTGGCCCCCTTTCCCTGCCGGCTCGCACCCCACACACCTGCCGCCCAGCTGGCCCTAGGACACCAGCGCAGACCCCATGCTCCCGCCCAGCTGTTGCTGTGCTCCACATGCCCACTCACTGCCACTACCCTCCACCTGCCACAGCCATTTGCCCGCCACTGCCACTGCTCCCCTCCACTGCCCCACCACCACCACTCCCCTCCACCCCCCTGCCGGTCGCTCCGGCAACATGTGTTTCCTGGCTGCAGTTGTACTAAATTTTGATTTTTAGAACATAATTTGGTATTTTTCTGGTTCTGAAATGGCAAACCCTTGCTGAAAGGAGTATTTCTGGGGGGTCAAAGGGGGAACTTCCAGTGGCAAGCATCAGGAGTTAAGGGTGGGACTACTGGTTCCAAGATGGTGGCCAAGGGGTGGGGCATCTGTTAAAGGGTGAGGCTACCCCTGCAGTCCTTAACGACTTGCCAAAACTCGGTAAGCGGCCCTCCACCTGAAATAATTGACTGCCCCTGATGTACATGCACATGGCCCCAGGCAGCCTAGACAGCAGTCCCCACAGGTAAGGTGGGGGTGGGGCGGGGATTGAGGCCCCCATACGGAGGAAGTGAGGGTGTTGGGCAAGGCTGGGGTTGGGGCTGCTGCCCAGCTGGACAGTGCCTGGGGCTTAGGGCCACAATGCACAGCTGCAGGGCCCCAGCAGGGAGTGGGACAGGGCCACAGGTGGCTTGTCCAGGGGATGGAGGGGATAGGGCTGGCTTCCCACTGCTGCAGCCACTCCTGGGGGAAGGGGGAACCTGCGCCCCCCCCCCAGATCTGCACAGGACAGGGGTGGGTGCAGGCTGCATGCTGCTGGCTTGGGGGACTGCTTCCTGCTGCTATGCACACTCCTGGGGGGCAGGGGGGACCTGTGTTGCCCAGATCTGTGCATGGGACTGCGTGCTACTTGCTTCAGGCTCAAGCTCCCGCCCTGCTGCCCTCCGCCAGGGTCTCTGCAGCTGGCATGTGCGACCTGGTGCTGCAAAGAACAGAGGAGTGGCACAGGAAGCTGCCTACCACTGCGAGCTCTGTGCTGCCAACCCCACTACAGCCGTGCAGGCAGGGGATGCGTCACCAGGTCAGTGTGGAACTCACAGCAGCAGGCAGCTTCCTGCGTGGCTCTGCTCTTCTTTGCAATGCCAGGTTGCACACACCGGGCTGCAGAGACCCCGGGCAAGGGCAGCAAGGTGGAATCCCAAGTCCCAAATGGGCAGCACACACCCCCACCCCATGCAGAAATCTGGGGGGCACAGGTCCCCCCTCCCCCCCAGAAGTGCACACTGCAGTGAGGAGCAGCTCTCCTCCCCGCCCAAGCCCACAACAGGCAGGCAGCAGTGGGAGGAGTCAGGCTCCGTGCTCCACTCTGTTGCAGCAACCGCCACCTCCTGTCAAGGGCAGGGGGCTGTGGATCCGGGTGCCTGGCCCCATAGCTCTAGAAGCTGGGGGTCCCCTCCAGCAGGGCTGAGGGTGCAGGAGCTATGAGTGGGGGGCAAGGGACATCAGCAGGGCTGGGGGGAGGGATTGTGGCAGGGCGTGAGGCGCAGGAACAGGGCTGAGGGTTGTGGGGGGAGCGAGGGGTACTAGCAGGGCCAGGGGGGTGTGGAGGCCTTTCATTTTAATCATGGATTTGGGAGTTTTATCAGAGAATTTGCAATTTTTGTTTTTATCAGGGAAAACCAAGGTCCCTGGTAATCGGCCCTGCCCTTCCTCCCCCAAACACTGTTTGGGATATAGTTTAAAAGTTACAAGTAGGCCGTCCTTCAAAATTACTGTGCATCACCATCTGCACGTGTGCGCCAATTAGGGTGTATTGGACTAATTTACTGCACTGCCAGATAATCCTGTCAGATACAAGTGGTATCCAGCAGCACAGTAAATTACTAAGCCTATAGGTACATGTAGACAGTGACACTGGGATTATTCAGTTGCATTAGCTGCACGTGTAGACGTGTCCACAGTTCACCATCTATGCCACACTGGTAGCTAAAAAAAAAATTCCCCTGATACTTTTTAATTTTGTGAGTTTGGGTTTTTTTTTCATTTTTTAAACCCCTCCCCCCACCTCAGTTCAGTAAGCCCACTGGCAGATGCTACACTTAAGATGCAATTAACTGGCTAATCACGTCTCAAGTAGTTACATGGTCATACATCCATTCAATTAATAGTGCGATAAGACAGGGAATGGATGTGTGGACATGTGTCTTAAACATATTTGGTGTAATAATTTTGTGGCTGGTCCCCATTATGCTTTAAACAGAAGGTATGGCCAGCACTAATCAGTCAATCAACACTCCCAGCCACAAGAGCACACTAGTATTGAAGAACTCCGATATGCTCCCACAGCTGGGAGTGCTAATCAGCTCATTCACACTCCCAACCAGGGAACATGCTACGGTGACATAGCATCGGCAGGCACAAACCGTGATGCCAATGCTGTGTCACCGTAGTGATGAGCTACCTCGCTATACTACGGTGTTGTAGCTGGGAAAAATAGACGTGTGCTGCTGACACAGTGCGGTAATGGCTGTTACTGCGTTGTCATTTAGTACTTCCTAAAGCAAGTACTAAATGACGGCACAGTAACAACTGCGCCAGGGGGCGGGGGGAGGGAGAGGGCAGGATGGACTCAGTAGACGTACTCTCTAAGTATTTGCTATTGCACCAGCAATTTGGGGCTGTTGGGATCTGATCTCCAATCCCACAATCTTCTATGTCTGTTAGTGGTCTCAGTGTCTGCAATATTTTAAAGGAAGTAGTGCCTATGGAGGTGGGGGGTGAATTGAGCACCAGCTGTGGGTGGTGGCATCGAGGGGTGCCAGAATTGCCCCCTCCACCACAGTAATCTTTGCCATGGCATAGCCCTGTATTGCTCTGCCATAGGGCCCAGGCAGGCACGGCCCATACCCAGTAGTGTAACTGGGGGTCAGAGGGGCAGGTAGAATGGAGCTGTCCCCAGCCTCCAGTGAACCCTCACCATGGCAGGCACAGTTCTGTGCCCAGGAGGCTATCTGGGTGGGGCAGGGGAGTGAACAGGGCACCAGGGGTGGCTCCTGGGGAGCCTGCACCATGGGTCTTCTGTAGCTGTTGTGCAGCCAGCCTGTCCCCTGCTTGCTGGACCTCGGCCCATGCTGCTACAGCAGTAGCCACAACACTAGCAGCTGCCACTGGAGTGCAAAGAGCAGGAACAGATAACATTGTCCCTTCCCCCAACTCCAGTGCACTGCATAATGCCCTCCTTCTCACCCACCCTGGGCACTGAAGGTGCTTGCTACACCTTCGTTTTAATGTGATAACATTTTGAAGTGGACAGAATATTTCACCCCAAGAGATTTCATAGAAGGATCTGTAAACAATACTGCTTAAACAGATAATCTCCATAACCCCATAATTAATCCACTTCTTGACCTTTCCAAGATCCACAAGAATTTCAGACCTCTGAGAAAGTTACTATACTGGAAGGCGAAACAGCTCAACAGTTGAGATTCTGTTACTTTCTAAGAAAAGCAATATACTGTCAGGTTGTTTTTTTTCCTATCAGTGAAGACTATTAGAGTATGGAACAGGTTTCCGTGGAACTTGAAACACTGGTTGTATACAACTTCACAAGCTAAAACACTAAATATTACGTACAGCAAGGGAACAGATAAGATTATCTAACAAACATTTCCATCTGTATATTTTAAAGTATATATTCTTAGGCTATCCAGACAATGCCCTGGTAGAAGTTTTTCTTTAAAAAATAAAACAAAATGAGCATTTTATTTGAGCACAATTCAGCATGTGTATGGAGTATTCTTTCTGCTTTGCCTTAAGACTGAGCTTTAATAAGGCAGGTGATGTTCAAGGGAACAGGTCCAGCTCCTATCCAAACCAAAAAGAAAACAAAGAACAATCTGACCCCAATAAAGAAAAGGATAGGAAAAAGAAACACTCCCAAAAGAGCATCTGACAACCACAGAAGGAAAAGGCAAAATCTACCAGTGGCCTCTCTATTCCAGTATAATTAATATAATATGGTGATGGGTACTAATATAAAACTCTGCTTTGCAGTAATTCACATTATTGATTATCATCCCACCTTCAGCTGTATCACTCAGCCCACCATTCTTTTCCACACCTCTGGAACAGACAGTAACAGTGATGGGGGAACAGATTTGGGTGGCTTTTCAGTGCTTGCTCTGACTCGGGCTGTGCTTTTATCTGTTGTACACAAACAAAACTACTGAACAAAGGTTGTGGGTAAGAGTGGCTTCCCAGCTCTGTGGCTGCTTGCAGAGATCAGCTTCTTTGTCTCACATCATTACACTGACCCTCCAAGGATCTGGTTGGGTACTATCCAAGTACATTGTTCAATTTCTTACAAAAGGTATTTCAGAATTATTTAAAATAGTAAAATTTATTTAACATATTCTGCCACCTGGCACAAGTCCCATCCCCTTTTATCTGCTGCTGTATCTTCTCCTGCCAACTGCCTAATTAGATTGTAAACTCTACAGGGTAGGGTCCATCTTTGTCTGTACTAAGGGTACCATCTTGGTCAAGATAGATCTTGGTTACTGAAAAGCAACATGGTGATGCTCATGACAATCAAATGGAAGTGAAAACAGTTGTAAAGCTATAATCAACTATTTAT
Organism: Alligator sinensis; assembly: GCF_000455745.1. NCBI lineage: Eukaryota > Metazoa > Chordata > Crocodylia > Alligatoridae > Alligator > Alligator sinensis. The sequence continues at coordinate 381,787 of NW_005842977.1, read as the reverse complement.
TTTTTCTTTTAATCTTCAGGGTACACAGAAAATGTGGTGTTTTGGGGGAAAGGCTGCTAAAGAAGCAAATATCATTTGGGGAACTAAAATGGAAAACATAAGGAGCTAGTGTTGACTTAACTTAATGTTGTAGGGATGCGGTTTCTCTTTTGACTGACTTGTTACTGGTGTCTCGAATTGAGTTCAGGCAGGTACCCCTTCTTGATATAGAATGCTAAATACATAAACACATGTATAAATCCCTAAGTGTTTTCGTAGTAAAACTGGCTTGGGGATGGCATTTAATATACAGACAACTAGTGTGGCAGCATTTTTTTCCTTCATGTTTATTTTTACAACTTTCAAGGGAAAAAATGGCTTGAGTATTGTAAGTTAAATGAATAAAAGCAAAGTTACATAATTGAAAAGACATGCTGCAGTTTAGAAACAATATTTTACAGGCCTTGCTGATTGAGCTCTATTAGTGTCATGGACAATTACTTAAGAGATATTAAAAACATTCTTATTAGAAAAACACCCACTGAACAGGTGAATTATCCAAGGTATCTATCTATCTATAATATAGCTCCTATTATAATAGTAATTGAGCGCCTCGCTACCTTCAACATATCTACTCTCACTACAACTTTTAGCAGCAGGGGATGGCTACTATTCTCATTTTACAGAGGCACAGACAGGCTAAGTGACTTTCCTAAGTGTAAAAGCTACAGTATTGCCAACCCCACCATATCAAAAGACAGACAAACTCTTAAAAATCATGAGATTCGGTATGTAAATCATGAGATGCTATTTTTGAAGTATGAACCAACCATTTATAAATCCCATTAGCGTCTTATTTAACTTCTAATAGGTTAGTAATATAGTTATACACAAACTAGATTACTAAAACTGATAATGCTTTAGAAAAAAGATTAAAAATTTCTACTTGTTACGATAGAGATGATATCTGCTGGTCTCTTGTGCATTTACTACTTTCCAAACACAGACAGCACCCAGCAGGTAAGCCTGTGGAGGAGATGGGGTAGGGACAGAGGGAAGGGGAGGTGGAGGAATAGACTGAGGCCCCCACGGTGAGGGAGGCAGCAGGGCAGGGCAGGGGCTGGGGTGAACAGGGCAGCTTGTGCAACAGAGCCCTCGGCAGCTTGTCCAGTGGGGGTTACAAAGCTCCTCTGAGTTGTGTGCACCCCTCGTGAAAGCATGGGGGGCATGTGTCCCCCAGATTTGTGTGCATGGCAGAGGTGGGCTGCCCATTGTGGGCTGGGGCTCTGTGCCCTGCTGCCTTTTTCCCAGGAGCCACGCACTGGCTACGCTGCATATCCCCTATCCGCCTGGTTGCAGGAGGCACAATATGGTGTTGTGCAGCTCCTTGAGGCAAAGGCAGCATGGCGCAGGGCCCCAACCTGTGGCAGGGAGCCTGCCTCTGCCCTGCACACAAACCCAGGGGGCGTTTGCCCGCCCATGCCTCTCCCAGGGGTGCGTGCAGTGGCAGGGAGCAAAGCCTCTCCCCTCCCCCCGTGCCTCTGGACAAGCCACCTGTGGCTCTGTCACATGACCCGCCCCAGCCCCAGGGCCCCATTCGCCCCAGCCCCTGCTCCTCTCCCTCCCACACCATGGGGCAGCGATATGTCCCCTCGCCCCTTCCCTTCCACAGACTTACCTGCTGGGTGCTGCTCTACACATGCCAGAAGAAAAAATCCTGAGATTTAAGAGTTCTATTGTGAGATCATGAGTCAGATTTAATTTTACTTAGAAATCGTGATTCTCATGATCATTTTGTGAGAGTGGGCATTACTGAGTCTATGGCAGCTTGGACTTATTTCTTTTCTGTCCAATATTTTTTTATTTAGCTCAATAATCTTCAAAATGGTCCAAGTCCATCATATGCATCTAGGTTGCTATCATGCAAATATTTAATTGCATGTTTAAACTTAATGCGCCATGCGCCCACAAAACTACTTTGAAGACTTCCACTCCTTAGGACTTCTATTCCTATTTAAAAACACAGGCTTAAGTCCATCCATGTTCAGGAAAATACTCCAGGGTATGCCTAGTACAGGTGTAAGTGCCCTTCTGAATATGGCTGCTTTCCTGAGCAGGCATACATATACATACAATCCCACTGAATTCAGTATTGATAGTAATAGTTAATCACATGTGGAAGCCTTTATTACTCGCACATGGAAGCTTTTGTCATGGTTATTACACATCTGACTGGTGATTTTATTTGGATCCTGTGGATTGTTCACTTTTGGGGAGGGAGGGGAGGGGAGATCAAGATACAGCGAGGGGATTATTTTCACAGGCACAAACGGGCCTAGGATCCCCAACTCCCCTTACAATATCTCCTCCTAATATAACATTTTTTTCCCATTAATGCTGTATGAACTTTCTGTCCTGCACCTTCCCTGCCCCCAACTCTCATGCTCCAATTGCAACTTATTTGGTGTTAAATTTAACAGCAGCAACACAACACCCTGACTAGGAACAGACATTCAAAAAGCCCAAGCCTGAATTAGACTAACCTGCAAAGGTTGAATCAACCTGGCTAGGCTGAACCGGTTTGTAACCAGACAGACATCGTCTCTGGACTGAGGAAATGAAGGCATATGCCTGCAGTGGCTCAGGCTAGAAGTCAGGGGGCGCTAGAGCAGCCCTCCCTTCCCCTCTACAGCACTAAGCTGAGTGGAGCATGGCCAGGCCCCAACAGGACATTCTTAATAGGAAGGTCTGCCTGCATCATCCCAGGGTTTTCCCTGCTGGCTGTTCAGGGGGTGAGAGTGTTGCCATCCCCCAGCCGCTAGCTAACACAGAGGCAAGGGGGAGAGGGGGTGCAGTGCATGCATCTGTTGATGATCTGTTGCTGTTCAATCTCCCTCCCAGCTTCTTTATACTGTCTGCAGCAAACTGATAGGCAAGCAAGCCAGCAGGGGGCTGATATCAGTGTTTATCACCCCATTAGCAAAACAATTGCCTCGCTCCATTAGTTCAAACTCTTCTTAAGCGGCTTACCAGCTGACCTGTTGATTAGCTCCAAAAAGCCCTGAGCAGTCACTGTTCTGTCTGCCTGCCCCAGTGAAATTTGAGATGCACATACACACAGATACCCCTCGGCATTAGCTTGCATACCACATGCCTAGGGTCCGTGAGGCTGGGGTCTGTGCTGTGGGAGATGCGAGTGAGGGAGTGGGGATGCCCTGCTTGAGCAGCGAGGTCTGGGAGGTAGGGCAGGGGGAAGCCAGGCAGACCCTGCTGTGCCTGCAAAGTCTCTGCCAGAGCTCCAGCCAGGGAGCAGAGGGGAGGGGCCAGCTGGGGGAGTCTGGTTTAATCTTAAACCAGCAAGGGGTCTGGGACAGACATTGCATAAACCAGTTTGACCCAAATCAGTTAAGTCTGATACTACCTTCAACCAGGTTTATCTCAAACTGGTTTCAGCCATTTTCAAACTGATTTATGTGCACTAAACATCTGTTCTGTTACAGGTTTAAACCAGTTTCTGAACACTTAAGCCAGTTTATGTGTAATGTCTGTCCCTAGCCCATGAAACCAGTATTACTAAATCCCAAGAGTCAATCTCTCCTCAAATTATGGGTTATCTCAAAAATCAGGACACATTTTTTAAAAAGCTCTTTTTGTTTTAGTCTTTTTTAGATCCTCCTGCTTAACTGTGTATGTGTGTGTTTGTGTGTGTGTGTGGCACTTCTACAACCCAAATAATGGCATAGAAAAATCACATCTTTTCTATGCTCAAAAGGAACTAAATGAATAGTGCTGCCTGATATATTTATTATCATGAAGCTGAAACAGCTCTCTGAGTTGTTGCTGTACTTACTAGTTTCTAGCTGGCTTATTTTCTTAGCATGTGTTTCAGTTGAATCATCTATAATTTCTTGCCCAGAAAAGCACTTTCCTATCACCATGGTTTTGATTCTTTGAACTGCACAATTGTGTAACTAAGGCAGGGAAGGGAGGGAGGAGTGACCAGGTTAGCAGGTCTGGGTACCGCTTCTTTTGGGGGTGGGGCAGGGGGGTGGGAGGGGGCACAAAAATAAGCATGAATGCAGAGGCAGCTGGATGCACTGCTGTGATCAGCACTGCAGCAGCCAGCACTGCCTTAGGCATTGCACATGGCTGCCTAGGGTGCAGAGCTTCCTAGCTATGCCACTGGAACTGCATATTTGGATTTATGACTTAGTCCACTTTGTACTCACATGAACGTTTGGTGCATGATGGTGCATGTTTGGATTCTACCAACCCCTCTGAATACATGCTCTTGACCACTTCAGTCTTTTCAAAGCCAGAAAAAATGTCATGTTCATTGGCCTGAGTAGTAATTCCTATGATCTCCCACCAGAAGTGCATGTAGAAGCAGAGATATCCTGTGATCCTTCGCTGCAGAAAATACCATAGAATAGGGGTAGACAATGTTTTTGGCTGGAGTGCCAAAAAAGCCATAATGTCTACCTTGTAAGGTGCCAGACTGCCAGCATGCCATAAAAACAAAATGGGGGTGGGGAGTACATGGCAGGACACACTGCATATTAATATGGTTAATAATCATAAATGTTGCTTTTCTTTTACAGTGAATACCAGGTTTGCTAAAAATTCTAAACCTGGTGACAACAAATAAAAATAACGCCCCCTGGATCCTGTGTGAGGCACTAAGACTTCTTTTGTAGTAAAGGGGGAATTAAGCAACTCAAAATGGGACCTAAAACATCCTTCATGCTGAGAAGGGAACCTCTTAAAGTGTGCCAGTGGATTAGGGAAAAAAATATAATGTAAATCATGGTGAATCTAAACCCCAGGGGCAGGCCTGCTGAAAAGTCATGGGAGGAAATGCATACCCAGTCCTTTTTGCAGGAACTATAACCCCCTTCCAGGCAAGTGTCCCTATAACTATAATGACTACAGGAGCACTGAGATACTATATCTTTTTACTATTTGACTTTTGCCCAGTTTATTGTTTCTGAATCCTGATTCAACTTGGGCATGAGACAGACAGACTGCATCTATGTCAAGACTGAGATGCTTCTGGGAATGCAGAAAAGCAAACTTCAGGTACCTGAGAAAAACTTGAATGTAAAAAAATGAGGCTCTGACTGAACTTAACTGCCTCTAGGATTAGATGACAGCTGAGCAGATGTTTCCAAGATTGTTTAAAATTCTGTTTCTGTTTCCCCATTAAGCATCTAAAAAGTAATCTGGCCTTTCACATTTGAATGAATTAATCATAAAATACCTAGAAAGTGTACCAGCACTTTGTTCAACCAACAAATAGTTTTGCTAATGTTCACATACTTTCAACTTTTCTCCTAACTCTGATGTCCATATACATTCAAGTTGTCCTGTAGCTCCAAACACGGATCATCACCCTGAAGGCTTATCCCAACAGGAATGGCTGATCCTGATAAACAGAGCCAGTTTTCACCAGCATGGTAGTGTCCTGAATAAATGTTTTATAACTAGAAAACAAAATAAAAGAATGATTTTGATGAGCCCAACCCTACTGAAGCCCCATGGAAGTCAATGAGAGCTTAGCCATTGGCTTTATTGGAACAAAAAGGACATTTCAAGTGTCCTGCAAGATTTTTCTGGAACACTGTGAAAAACTAGGACCGAGACTGTAATTGTAATTAATTTCATTGCAACACAAACCCACTGCCACCTGGGGGTTTAGGATCTGGTAACATGAACTTCTGCTCTAAGGTATGGTTCATCAGTTGGAAATGGCAGGGAAGGAAAAAGACTTGACTATACAGTATTAGATCACAAAACGACTGTGATGTAGCTAGGATGCAAGCCAATGCAATCTTAGGATAGCATCAGCTGAGGATGCCATGTACAAGGTACTGGTGGGACCTCATTTAGGATACAGTACAAATCTGGTCATGACTTCGAGAAAAGGGAATTCTAACTGGACTAGGTACTGAGAAGGGGCACTAGGGTGTGATCAGAGGGCCTATTTTAAAAGAGAAAATGACAAGAGCTGTGTTTGTTTGATCTATAACAGAAGGTAAGAAATACATGATGGCTTCCTACAAATATATTAGTGGGTAAATGCCAGGAGGAGAGACGATGTACCTCAAATGAAAAATAAGTGGCACAAAAACAAGTGGGTATAAGTGGACCATGAATAAATTTAAGGTGGAAATTAGAAGAAGGTTCCTAAATATCAAAGAACTGAGATTTTGTAACAATCTCAGAATTGGGGTAGTGGAAACAGCCTAACTAATTGTATGATGGAGTTTAATCAGTTCATAAAGGAGATGATATGTAGTTGCCTGTGAAAGGGGACCAGACTTCTTGATGACTAAGAAGATCCCTTCAAGTCCTACATCCTCATGGGTAGACCTAGGATTTTGAAAAGCGGGGTGCAGAAGGCGTGCACATACCACATATAACATTACATATAACACAACACATATTTTTCTCCAGTTAGAGAAAGACTAGAAGTTCTAGTAATATGCAAGGGGGCTAGTGCTATGTTATAAAGTTTAAGATCAAAGCAAAATCAAATATAATTAATGGAATGTTCACTAAATTGCTAGATAATGTATTAAGTTTAAAAAAACACAATAAACTGGACAAAAAGTCAAATAGTAAAAAGATATAGTATCTCAGTGCTCCTGTAGTCATTATAGTTAAATGCATGTCTCTTATTCAGGTTCACAAAACAATCTAGCCTTCTTGAATATTTGGACAGTGCCTCCAATACTTCAATCAGTGATTGCTATATCTGAGTTAATAGTACCACACCCGTGTTAAGGGGTTTTTAACTAGAGATAAAACAGTTTGCAGGGCTGTGAAATAGAGGAGACATTATCAGGAATGGCCAACAGACAGAAAAACTGCAGAAGAAAGGATAATTTGAATAGCGAAACGTAATGATCATTAAATAGAAAGGCATTAACGCAGGTCAAGCAGAGATAAATTAGCAGGAATCAGGGAGATGATAACAAGCCATGAAGTAGCAGCACTGCCTGAATAAAAATGACGCTGCCCTTCCCAGACAGTTGGTTTTAAAGTTTGTGTGGGGCAGGGGTCAAAGATGGGGGAGAGAGGGACAGGGAGGGGCTGAAATTGCACCAATGCAGCCCTTTTGATCTACCCTGTCCATCCTATGTTTCCAGCTTCATGGTGGTCACCACACTGCAACGAGGGCCATCTGGAATTGAGCTTCTACAAAAAGAGCCCTCCGCCTTGTGCCAGCAGAAAACCTGACTCTACAGCTCTTAGCCATGGACCATCCAAGATGGCCCATGGAAGGTAATGGCACGCATTAAATGAAACAATTCATTACTGTATTTATTAATTTAACTAACCAGTATTGCTGCATTTCCATAGTTATTTTTCTCTCACACTAGTTTGCTGTGACTTATGTGAACCTTAGCAACAATTTAAATTAGTAGTGTTTGTAGAACCACCTCTAAGGAGATTTTGCCATAAGCAGTAGGTGTTTGTGCACCTTTCTTGTCACCAGTAAATGTAGTAGAAAGCATTGCATCTCATTTACCAATGGCTGTAGACTCAGACCTCATGTGATCTGCCTTGAAGCTGGTGAACATTCTGTGCCCTGTATTTTGCAGAAGGTCAGACTAGATGAGCCGAGGTTTCCATTTGTCCCGAAAAATTCTGAGTCTTGATCAACCTTTGTAAGCAGAGCTTGAATTTCAAGATCTTGGAGGCTGGACGGTGATAAGGAATATTTAAAAAAAGAGAAAGGTTATGGATAATGAGGATGATTGAGAAGACAGGTTAACTGCATGTCCATTTGTTCCAGACAGTCCAACAGCTCAAAGGTCTGTTCTCCCACTGAGGTGTGAGGGAAGTAACTACATTGCTCCCATTAACCTTAATGGGAGTTAGCAGTATGGATCCTTGGGGATCAACAAGAGATTAGTCTCCTAGAGCAGTCTGTAAAACATCTGTTCTATTTCATTTTTTTCACAAATGCCGTGCTCTGAAAGACTGGTTCACCCTGAAAGGTCTATCAAGTACACAGAAAACAGGGAGGACATATAAACAGCAGGAGCCAAAGCTTGCCCGTCTCATTTTTGCACATGTCTACTGCAGTCAGCAGAAGTTCTTCGGGAGTAAGGCAAGAAGGATTTGGCTCACTTTGTATAGAAAAGGGCTTGGATTCAGCAAATAGTCTCTCTCAGAGGTGAAAAATGTTCTGCAGTAAAGCCTAGGCACTAATGGTTGGGAGCCAGAAGCTGGTTTAATATGAATGAATAATTCATATTAAAGAGGGGAGGGGGAAAAAATTCTGGGTCAGATTCCCATGAATTAATGAAACGCCTCCAAGTGAATGGCCTGCATATATAAAAGAATATATATTTTTACTTTGTGTCAAAACAAACATAAAAGCATTTTTTCTCTTTTCTTATTAAAGTTGTGTCACATCCCTGCTAAAGAGTGCTTTCTGTCCCTGCAGCTGATAGACCTGATTTTGTAACCTGATGTTTAAGATGGAATTCGTTAAGCAACATTAGTGCACACAGCTCATGATCCATTCTGAAAGCATTCATTTTAAGCAAATGGCTTTGCCATAAGAAATTTCATCTTTAATTAGTGCCATGACAGAAGTTAGAAAGTAAAACAGATGCAAAAAGGCATTATTAACACTGGCACTCCTTTGAAGCTGAGGCTAGGTAAGAATCAAGAGAGGTCTCTGGGGAGCTCCCTATGAGTCCATTCCAAGAACTAATTGTATTATTTTACCATGTTAATAATTAAAGCGGGAATTAAAGTGAGTGCCTTCTCAAAGCATGCAGGGAGAGGAGGTTTCCAAGGCTAAAGAAAAATATTAAAGCATCTCAAAATGCTGACGCAACCATGAAATAAAATGAAAAAGGTTGGCTTCTCATGGAGATTAATGCTAGTTCCATTTGATACACTCTGTTGTCAGTGTAAAAGGGGCCTTAAAGAATTTAAATACAGTCTACATCCACTTTATGCTGCAGGAGCAATGTAAAATTATCTTGGAAATTATCTACTTCAGGGCTATCCAACTGGTGGCCCATGAGTGGTTGAACTGCAGCTCACAGGGCTTGTCAGCATGGCTACCCCTTCCTCATGGCTAAATTTGGAGTCATCTGTCACACCACTAGCATCTAAAGCTGACAGCAGAGGAAAAGTGGTAAGCGACAGCAGTTACTGGGCTCTGGAGCCAGCCATTTCAGCAGCTCTGGCAGCTGCACCAATGTCACTGTCCCGGTGCCTGTCCCAACCCCTGCTAAATATGGTCTGTCCAGCCCACAAGAAACCACGCAGCCCAAATCCTGCCCATGAGGCCAAATGAGTTGGTCATACCTGATATACCTAAGGAAGTTGTACTGCTTTAACTATAGACCCACAGGACACGTCCAGAGGAGCATGACACGTCTGCAGCACCACGTACCACAGGTTCAGTTGTTCTCCGTGCTGCAAGGGAGAAGTGCACAGGCTTTTTCTGACCCTTGGATATCCAGGGGTCAAAAAAAACCTGTGGAGAAAAAAGGTGGAGCAGCGCACACACAAGCAGCGCATGCCGCTCAAAAGCGAGTTGGGCTGCCCAGAGGTGCACTGTGGCTGCCGGCCAGGTTCCAGAATCGCTGCTGTTGCAACCCTGGGAAGCTCCCAGGACCCCAGGTAAGGCTGCTGGGGCCAACCACTAGTTGCCCCCAGGGAAACAAATGTCCACACCACATGTGGATACGGCCACAGTCTGGTCTTGCGGTTGGTGCTATTTACTGTGTTTTCTAATGACTTGGATGCTGGAATAGGAAGCAAATTTGCAGACAATATAAAACTTGAAAGTATTGTAAACATACTAGATGACAGGAGCACAATTCAGAAGGATCCTGATAGACTGGGAAGCTGGATTACAGTCAACAGGATGAAGTTCAGTATTGACAGATGCAAGGTGCTACACCTCAGGAAGAATAATCAAAAGTACAAATAGGAAATGGATGATAACTGGCCAGATGGCAGCACTATCTAAAGAATATCTAGGAGTCCTGGTGGATCACAGACTCAGTATGCTGTGGAGCTGCACAAAAGCTGAATATGGTTTTGGGCTATATCAATAGATGCATTACTGTATATGTCAGACATGGGTAGTTGGCATTACTTAGGCCTCATCTGGTGTACTGTGTGCGGTTTGGGGTTCCACATTTTAATAAGGATGTGTTGAAGTTAGAGAGGGTCCAAAAGTGGGCAATAAAAGTGATAAAGCAAGCCATAGGAGGAGTGGTTGAAAGAAATAGAGCAGAAAAGGCAATTAAGAGGGGGCATGAAAGAAGTCTTCAAATATCTAAAAGACTGCCTTGAAGAAAAAGTAGAATTCTCCTTGTCTCTATTGCTGCAGAGAACAGGATACATACCAATGGCTGAAGTTGCAGCAAATCAGGTTTAGACTGGATATCAAGAAAAAAAATTCTTCACTGTTAGAACCAAGAGGTAATAGAATAGATTGCCTAGAGAAGTTGTAAAATCTCTATCATTGCAGTTTTTCAAGGAGGTCGTCCAAGGAAGTGACAAATTGGTCAGGAATGATCCAGGATGATCTGAAGTGCTCTGTAAAAAGCAATAGTTGGAAGTCCTGGCGCACCTGCCACATGGATTGCTGGGAGATAGAGAAGAGCTGTGCAGTCTAGAGCAGGTGGATGTTGGAGAAAAAATGTTGAGCAGCAGGAGAATGAAGGAGTTCTGGCTGTTCAGTTAGAGTGTGTAATACATGGAGTTGTGCTTGATATCCCCAGGTTGTAGAACAGAATGGAGGGTGTTTTGTATTTTCCATGACACTGGGCTTTTCTGATTGCCACATGGAGTTGGGAAATATTTTTGTTTACTCCTCCTGTTGCTACAGGGGTCTTTTTTTTGCCTTCCTCAGAAGCATTTGGTGTTGGTTTCAGCCAAGGCTGGGGATTTTGACCAGGGTGTGCCAATGCTCCTGCTGGGACTAAAACCCATAGGTTCCAGGTTGGTGAGTCTTGCCCCTCTGCTTAGGGTCAGACCGATTCCCACGTGTGGGATCAGGAATGAAGAATTTTACTCCATAGTCATATTGGTGTGGACTGGGGGTATGGTTAGGAATGTAACTTTTCTTTTAATGATACAGTTATTTCAGAGGGCTGTGCGAAGCTTCAGTCACTGATTCGATTCAGCAGAGATTCAGCTCGATTCGGTGGTCGAATCTCTGAATCAAATCAGGAGACCCTTTAATCGCTCTGAATCGAGCTGGAACCCTCTGAATCGATTCGGAAAGATTCGGAGATAGACACAACTTTAAATGTTTTTTCTACATACCTCAAGGTAGCAGGTGGCTCATGAATGCTGCGATGCTGGCTCGAATGCAGTGCCCCACAGGAGCAAAGAGGGATCCCCACCGCGCTCAGCAGCAGACCCGGAAGTGGACCAGAAGCATTTCCTGTCCACTTCCAGGTCTGCCGGGGAGTGCACGGTGTGGCAGGGCCCTGCAACCGCCCCAGCTTGGCAACTGGTGTCTCCTGGGTCTGGGGGGGCACCCGGGGTCCCCATGTGGCTGATCACCGAGCCAAGGGCGCGGCAGGGGGGGGGACCCAGGTTGCTTGGCGGCAGACCCAGAAGTGGACTGGAAGTACTTCCAGTCCACTTCCAGGTTCACCGCCGAGCACGCAGGGGCCCCTCCCCCCACATTCCTGTGGGACGCTCCATCCGCCCCAGCATTGCAGCATTTACGAGCTGTGCCCTGTACCTCGAGGTATGTAGAAAAAACATTTAAAGCTGTGTCTATGGCCAAATCGCTGAGTCTCCAAATCAGCATCAAATCTTCAATTTCAGATTAGGCCAAATCAAATCAGGGACAGTGATCTGAATCAACGAATTGAATCACTGTCCCTGATGTGGGCTGAATCCGAACCAAATACGACCCATTTCGCACACCCCTGTTATTTCAGTATAACACTTAGTGTGGATACAAGCATACATGTAGAAAAAAAGTGTCTTATGCCCATGTAATTAATATATTTTCTTTCCTGTATATGGGATTCCTCTGTAGTGGGGGTCACTTGTATGTGATGGGATGGTTTGGATAGGGATGATCCTGCCTTAAGCAGGGGGCTGGACTAGATGGCCTCTACAAGTACCTTCCAGGCTTACTTCACTGGTACAGAAAGACTCCTATTTGGATACAGCTATATAGGTATACACATGAATTAACAGCTGTACTTTAATCCCATATACAGGAAGGGAAATAGACTACATGGGCATAACACTTCTTTACATGTATGCTTCCACCCACACTACATGTTATACTGAAATAACAATATTATTAAGAGAAAAGGTTATATTCAGAACCATACCAAATATATTGGTAAAAAATTTCTGTATAAACTAGACCTTCACATAAATCTGAATAAGTCCTATAGTGTCAAAGGAGGATATGTTTGAATCTACCCATATCCTGAAGGCAAGGTGAGAACAGATTTGTATAAAGCCTGGATCTATTCTGCTTGTGAATTCCTAAATAAATCATTATTCATCTCAGAACTGCAGCTGGCAATTACTAGTCACAATCTCCACATTGTCATAGCAATTAAGAATTGGCCCTGGTGTTTTGGGAGTTTCTACTGCTTCTAGAGGAGTAGATTGAGGTTAATATTAGACAAAAGGCACCAAAGTCTGTAGCTACAGTATATTTTCTATGATTATTTGGGGGTTACTGCTAGAATTACATGCAATGTTTTTGTTTTGTTTTTTAAATTGCGTCTTTTCCCTTCTTTTCTCTTTTCTTTGTTTCTAATCCTGGAGAACACAGGAAGGGGACTGCTTGGATGGCCACAGCAGTGGGGCTCTGTTGGCTGGATTCCTGAACATGTGCAGAAGAGGCATTTGCTATCACAGGAGTAGAGATTATAGCCTAACAGTGTCCTAGACTGTCACACAAAGAACAAAGTGGAAACATGACCTCAAATAGAGCAAAGTTCGGCAAACCTCACTGGCTGTTTCCATCTCCAAACTATATAGGCAGACATTAACATAGGTTCCAATGCCCTGGCTCTTGAGGTAAGTTATTACAAACTTGATTCAGTTACCCATAGCAACCTATGAGAGGTCAATCTGGAATTTTTGCCATAATAGCATACTTCCAGTCTCAGCCATGAAGATTTCATGAGCTTGCCACTGATCAGTGACCAGTGCTGCAGAGGTGGCTGAACACCCCACCAACACCCCGCTTCTCCCCCTCCCCCCAACATACTCCAAGCCTCCTCCAACTAGGCCTGTGCGAAGTGGATAGTATTCACTTCAGGTTTGGCTGATTCAGGGGACAGTGATTCGATTTGGTGATTCGAATCACTGTCCCAATTTGATTTGGCCACCACCAAATTGGCCAAATCTCCAAATCAGCCCCATCCCCCACCCGCTCTCAATGGCTGTCCCACCCATTCTCTCAGCTCCCAGCTCTTTAAAAAAACCCCACTCGCTGGTTGCTGCCAGGCGGGGGGCGATTCCCACTGCCCTTCACTGTCCCACGCCACGTGGGGGCTCTGCCATGAGCCCCCCAACCCCACCCACTTTCCCAGTGCCCCCCTCCATGGCTGCCCCGTCTGCTCCAGCTCCCAGCCCTTTAAAAAAAAAGTCCAGACTCAATGGCTGCTGCCCGGTGGGGGGGAGTGATCCCCACTGCCCCCCAATGCCCTGCGCTGCATGGGGGGCTCGCCAAGAGCCCCCAGAAGCCCCAAGGCCACTGCAGCAGCTAGTGAGTGCAGGGCTTTAAAAAAAAAAGAGCTGGGGCAGGCAGGCCAGCCATGGAGGGCTGAGGGAGTGGGCAGGGGTATGTAGGTAACTTATAACTAGCCTCCAGCCATGTGAAAATTGAAAAAATTACTCTTAATAATGAAAAACACTGCCTAGAGGAGCAGGCATCTCTGGTTCCTGAGAGCTCTGGTTATTTTGATGTAAAGTGCATATGCACAGGAATAGAAAGGGTAAGGGATTCACAGAAGTTTAAGGCTGGAAGGGTCCTTGTGAGATCGAGTCCAGTCCCCCTGCTCTGGGCAGGAAAGACTGCTGGGGTCAAATAACTCCAGCATGGTGTGCGTCCAGTCTTCTTTTGAAGGGTAGGTGCCTACATCCCCCCCCCACCGGGAGTCTATTCCAGAGTTTGGTCACACGAACCGTGAAGAAGTTTTCCCTTATATCCAGTCTGAAACTTTCTTCTAGGAGTTTATGATCATTGCTCCTGGTTTTCCCCTGGGGCACTTTGGTGAATAGTTGTTCGCCTAGCCCCTGATGCTCTCCCCTGATATATTTGTAAGCTGCCACCCCCCCACCCCGGAAGACTTTGGGGAGATTTGGTGGCAGCTTAAAATATATCAGGGTGTTGTAGACTTGGTGCTCCATTGTCTTGAATTGTCATTATCCTTGCTGTATATCTATGCTGAAATTATGGCAGTGGCTGGAGGGGAGGGAAAACAACCCCACACACACACACACACACACACACAAGCGTTACCCAGCAGTCTAGCTACAGTAGCATGGAACAGAGGAGAGCAGAGGAGACTCAGATTCAACACATCATAGTAATTTTAAAATCCACCTTTGGTTAATAATCATCTTCAGATGCGCTGTTAAAATGAAAGCCTGAAAGCTGTTGGCAGCAGTGCTGGAACATTGACAAACATCTCAGTTTTCTATCCTTGATTAACACAGTGTTTTAACTTCTCTAACTGTGCTTGCCACTTGACCTCTCCATTCCCAAGCAAGCTTCTTTGAATTCATATCTTGATATACAAAGCACTTGCAGCAGATCAGTGCCCACCACATCACTGTGGGAAATGCCCATCTTGCTGTGAGCAGTCAGATGTTTTTCCATGACAATCTGCATTTAGTACCCTGAAAGGAGGGAATTAATCCTCTGCATTCAGACTGAGTTGTCAATTACCAGAAGCCATTGATAACTGCTGGAATGCTGACAGCACAGCTGGCACACACTGCTGTAGGTCACCCTGCTGAATGACTGGCCTTTGCTGCGACTATGCCTCAAAGGAGACTGCTCTGTCCATGGTATTGTGTCGGTGCTAGCTGCATGCCACACGTAAGACCTCCTGATTAAAGACTGCTCTGTTGCAAGTTGAGCTCAATGGCAAATGCTGGGCAAAGCAGCTAGTCTGTGAATTACCTAAGCATTAAGGGAGGGATCCTGCCATAGGCATCACCATCATTCCCTACTATGGCAACAATGGATTGAATTATGGTCTAGTGAGCGACTCAGGACACCATTAACTGTTTCACTGCTATATCCAGCTATGGCACCTTAACAGTTTGCAATTAAGCCTATAGTGCAGAAATGTCATTAGGTAACACAGTACAATGGTATTCACAAGGTAGTGAAATAAAATTAGGGACTTAGATATAAAAAAAAATGGAGAAGATGGCAGGTAGGAAGTGGATCCTTCCCATTGCAAAGACTTCTCTCAGACCCTGGAGAGACATAACATTTGCAGCACTTCAAAGGCTGTTGCATATTTAAGTGCTTAAAAAAACAGAGTGCTTCAGCTGTGGGCAGACAGCCCCCTTCTGTTCCCCCACTGAAGCACCTCAAAATTACCATGGCTGCATATAGCAGCATGTTGTCCAGCAAGACAGCATGCCAGGATAGTGCTTGGTCTTGTGGCTCCACTCACCCCGTCTTTCCTCCATGGTGGGGGCAGGACAGCCAATCACAGAGCACTATTTTGTGCCCTTGCCTCCAGGAGACTGGAGTATCCTCTCTGCCAGAACCAGGGGACTGGAGGTGGAGAGGCACACAAGGATTCAAGCTCTGTAGCCCTCATGACAACTCTTCGTCCTGCTCTCCCCTGCAGAGTGCTGTGAGGTACATACAGGAGGACTGAGCAATCCCCCCCCCCCGTCATGCTACGTATAACCATGCATTAGAAAGTGCTACAAAGTGTCTCGGACGGCCAGGGCCGACTCGAGTTACGCTCGTACGTTAGGGTGGGCTGGTGAATGGAGAGGCAGACACAACTTATTGGTTGTAAAAAACTTTACTCACGCCGCTTGCAATCACGACGCAGGTGGTCCGGTCGTTGGAACAACCACACGAGTTGTTCCAGCTGGCAGGGCCCAAGCCAGTTAATCCGTCCGCAATTCGAAGCCGGCGGGGAAAGGGGTACGTCAGGGTCGCGCTCGGTGACAGGAAGAAAGATCGATAGGTGATCAGTCTATCGATCGGCAGCCGCAAGTCAGATAACTTCAGAGGCACTCTGCAGCGT
>NW_005842977.1:349011-359661 GCF_000455745.1 Alligator sinensis | reverse complement strand
ACTAGCCGCCACGTGTGAATAATTTAGCACTGGCCAATAGCGGGGCACAAATTTGCATCCAAATAGTGGGAACTCTTTGCACCGTGCATTTCTGTGTTGCAAAGAAGAAATGCATCCTGCAAAGGAAACTGCAAATTGGCGGGAACTCTCCTGCACGCAGGCTCTTAATTGCAGCAGAACACTCTGCTGTGCAAAGGAGCTCTCATGTGGCCAGGAAATTCCATAGTACCGAGGCACAAAAAATCAGTGGGTCGTGACACAAAGAAGTTGCTGTTTTCTCCAGGGTTACTTTTGAAATGCTTCATATGGCTGTTACAAGTGGCTGGGTCGACTAGACCACAGCCCTAATGGCTCAGCTTCATCCCTGGTTTGCTGCATGCAGTACTATTCAACATAATGAGAGCGCCTTAATCACCGTCAGCCAGCTGATCAGATCAAAGTGCATGGGGGTTACATGTCTAAAGCATGATAGAGAGTTCACATCTTTTATACCTTTATTATACATTGAATTAGACACAGAGTCTAATGATTACATAAATAAAGCAAATCATCAGCTACTACACAGATACCCACGCAGCTGTACCCTGCTTCACCACTTTGGTGTGTGAACCAAGTATCTATCCTGTCCCTTCACTGTTAACCCTGCTTATCTTCCTGGAAAAGATGTCATTTATCACCTTTCATGTTCCAGGTGTGATCTGCAAGGACCTTGATACGTCCTGCTCATTATATTTTTGGCAGCCCAACTCAGCCTCGTACTATCTTTTCCTGGTGTTCATTACCTTCCACGAAAAGAGAGAGAAGCGTGTCTGAGTGAGGGAGTGGGTTGGGGGAGGACTTGGTAGGAAGCTGAGACTTCATTAAACGAAAAAGGGGTGCGAGGGAAGGGAGGCCTGTTTAAAGCTGAGACCATGGCAAACTAAAAAGAAGGGGCAAGGTCAAACTAAAGAGAAGGGGTGGGAGAGAGGGGAGGTGGCAACAGGAGGAGGGAGGCCTGTTAGAAGCTGAGACCTTGCTGAGTCAAGGTTTTGCCCAGGCCTTAGCAAGATGGTTTCAGGAGCACAGAGCCTCTAATCTATCCAGCAAGGATGTGTATGCTTGTCAGCTCACCCTCTGAAGCACTTCAAAGCTGTCTGAAGTGCTTTAAACGTTATATCTTTCTAGGGCCTCAGACATTCAGTTGGAGAATGGGAGAGGCCGGTCTCTTAAGGAACAGGCAGCAGTTTCGACTGCAAACCCCATGAATCCAGCTGGGTCTTCACAAAGGAAGCCTTCTTGGTACAACAGACCTGGGCTGCTATGCCAGTCCTGCTGTCCTGGAGTAACTACCCTACTTCTGCAGTTTTCAGCAGAATCAGCTTCTCTCATGTTCCAAGTACTCTTGCCAAGGTCTGCTACCATGGGTAGCCTCTTAAAAAGGGGGCTTCCTCAGTGTTAACATTAACTCCTCATGATTTTTTAGAAGGGCTTGGCAGGAAAGATACAGGTTCTCCACAGCTTACTGCTCCAATACATAAAAAATCCCTAAACCCTGAAGAGAGCTGGCCACAAACTCAGGAATAATAAGATATAGATGCACTGGGGGAAGGGGGCATCTACAAGTTTTCTCCAAGCAATCTCACCCACCTATAGCAGCTCTGGAGGCTCCTCCACCCTACCCTGAGTTCATGCAGAGCTAACTGTGCATCTCAAGCAGGCAGACAGACAAACAGCATACAAGTCTACATATATTAATGCAAATTGGAAGAAGTCCATACATGTTGATGCAAATGAGAAGGAATTAACTGGTGTACTTTTAATCAGAAAAGACAACATCATCAGAAACAACACTTTGCCCTGGATAAATTCAATGGTTTCAAAAAATAGGCTTGGGATATTTATAAAATTTTTAACATCTACATGGCATTTTTTGGGCTGCATACACATGTTCAAATAATCTGGAAATTGGCACTCGTAGTAGAAATGCTATCTTTTATTAAACCAACAAGACTTTTGCAAAAAAAAAAAAAATCTTTAATTGCAAGCTTTAGGTCACAAAAGCCCGAAAACTTGCAATTAAAGATTTTTTTTTGCAAAAATCTTGTTGGTTTAATAAAAGATATCATCTCTACTACGAGTCCCGATTGCCTTTTCCTCTAGATCAATACGGCTACAACGTGGATACCTGACAAATAATCTGGAAGTATTTTCCCAGGTTTGTTTTCCTAGTAGAAAAACCTTACCCAGAGATGTCTGAAGAGACATTCAAATGCGGAGCCCTTGAAGAGCAGAGAGCTTGAAGTGCTGATGCCACGCAGCCAGGGGGTGCTTGCAACATGCTCTGCAGACTCCCAAGTTTTTCTGGCAACAGATGGCAGCAGCATACAGGTCCACTATGGTTGACTCATCCAGATTGATCAGAGTCAACCTGTGTCTCCCTGAAATACACTCTGGGATTGTGAAGGGGGTGTTATGTTCTGGAGCAACAGAGTCCAGTGAGCAACATACTGGGCACAGACAGAAGTGACTTTTTTTGAGTGACTGGGCCCTGAAAGCATTCTACAGACATGTCATAACACACATGCACAGCTGCAGAGTGCTTTTAAAATGGCCGATCACATGAAAAATTAACTCTGGTTAAATCTGGTATCACATTAAGGTGCTAGAAAGCAGAACACCTTAGGGAACTTGTGTTTCCTCCAGGGTTAATTTTTTGTGTGATTGGCCAGCAGGGGCTGGACTGGGCTGGCTACCAGCCTAGCCCTGCCCCAAGCTGTCAGGGAAAGGGAGGGGGAAGGAGAGAAGCTGGTTTAAATGGCCAGAGCTGAAGAGGAAGGGGCAGGGAACAGACTCCCCTCACCCTGTAGACCTAACCAGGCTCCCAATACCCTGGCCAGGGGTGCTAGGGGAGAGGGCTGTGAGGAGAGGGGGCCCCGCTCCTCCTCAGCTCTGGCCATTCAGCAGCTGGGAGCTCCATGCTGGCTGCTCCCAACTGCTGAATGGCCAGACCTGAGGGGATTGGGGGGGAAATGGGGAGAGGGTGCTGGAGCACCCCCACCTGCTGGCCAGGGCCAGTGCAGGCTGGCTCTGGACCCTCACCCCCCCAGGTAAATGTCTGTTGCATCGGGGAGGGAGCTCTAACTCACAGCGCTTTATGTAAAGCGCCATGAATTAGATGAGGGCTCCAACGTCTGTCTGCACCCACTGTCTCACTGGTGACAGGAAATGAGGGGGAATAAAGCATCTGGGGTGGTAGAGGACTGTTCTGTCACTTCTCTCAGAAAAGAAGATGTACAGAGAGTTTTAAGAAAAACTTTCCTGGGAGTGATTTCATCCTGGTTGTTTCACAGTTATTTTATTCCTGTAGTAGCCATTTTACCCTAAGAAAAAAATCCTGAACTTCTGTATACTCATGGTCTTTCTTGGTAGAGCAGCAACTCTCTCAGGAAAAAAATTGAATGTCCACATGTGATCTTAAACAGAACCCATACAAAAATCAATATTGATCGTATCTTTTACTTTGCTAGCAAATATGAAAGAATGAATGCAGTGAATAGGTTTATAATTTAGCTCCCTGTGTTCTAGACCCAAGTGGTAATATGTCAATTCAACATCTTGCAGTCTTTAACATTTCAGGCTTAATAATCTGCTTTCTTTATAGCTTTAATGGTCCCTTTCTATTGCTCTAGCTATTTATTTCCTTTTCTTTTTAAGATTTAGCTCCAACCAAGCCATGTTATGTCAACTTGTTCTTAATACTAGAAAAACAGCAGAACAGGGCTTAGTTGTGATAATTATAGTTTGGAGATTTTTGTTGTCAAGCCACAAATAGACTTATAGCAAAGGAGGGGCATAAAATTCAGTTTAATTATTTATTTAAGCTGGAACCAGGTTATGGTAAGAGTATGTTAGATTATTGGTTTAATTTAAGAATGGTATTAGTGCAAAGTATTATTAAATACATGACGACCCTCATATATCTACATTTCTATTTAAATCCAAAGTAGATCTTCTAAAGCTCATCAGCAGGGGGCATTAATGCTGCATTAAATTCAAAATGCTAGACAACTACACAGAAAATGCTGTCTACAGTCTTTTATTACTTAGTTTGCTTTTCTTCTGTATTCTTTTCCTCGATTTGTTTAAGGAAGAACTGAAGTTCCAGATAAGCCTTCTGGTGACACCATCTGGTTTACTAATTGACACAGATATTATATAGATTGCAGTAATCCACATCATTTTATCCACAAGGTTTAAAAAAGGACGGGTTGACTGAGGCCCATCATTTGTAGTTATACACTCCAAAGGGGCAAACTTTACTATGGAAATAGATATGTGTTTTTAAAATCGCTTTACTGTAGAAACTAACATTCAGGATTTTCCTGGATAAAATTAAAAAGTTAGTAGTTTGAATAGAAGTTAGGAAATCAGACTCCCCTACAGTCATTATCTCCACGTGCTAAATCAAGGAAATTGTAAAATTACTTACCTTCACAGAGTTTTTAACTCATGTTCATTATCTACACATTAGATAATATGAGTTAAGAGCATACCATTTTTCCTAATGAAGAGAGAGCCAGAAGTGTGTTATTCAGGAGGTAAACTGATCTTTGTATGGGTCTGGAAGCAAAAGTTAGGTTTAACTAGTGCACATGCTTAGGGTTGGCCTTCTGCGCAGGGTTGAATTTCAATCCAAGAGCATTTGAGGCCAACTGTTGACACTGACAGGTTAGTGGACCTGACAAGTCATTGGCCTGCTCCTATCTCTATCCAATACATTCTTATAACAGCATCCGTTCATGTTTGAAAACACATGTATGCATCAATCTGAATAACTCTTCATGGATTAGCCTCAAAATGACAGGCTTGTCAACTCCAAGCATTAAAAAAAAATAAAATAAATCAGGAGGTAGGTCTCCCCAAAATCAAAAGGTTGGTTGTAAGACATGATTTGAAAAAATAACCACAAACAAAAAGCTTCTGGTTCTTTTTTTCCCCCCCTTCTGGTTTCTATGCCTTTAGGAAGGCTTGGGTCACACACCGTCAAGGTTTTCCCCAAGAACGTAGGGTGCTTGTACATGTGACATGGGTTTAGTCCTTAGGGTCACATTCTATGCCCCCCAAATTAAAATGGTGGGTTTTTAATTGAAACTCACCGTTTCAATTTAGGGGTTTTTATTTTTCTGTCACTGTTACGGCAAGGGGCCCGACACTTTTTTTCCCCCCCCTGACGGAGCCTGCCCATGGCTGGGGGCAAACTGCCAGCAGACCAACTGGCCTCTGAGCTGCAGAGGCCAAGCAACCTCTGAGTTGCAAGAAGCCCTGGTCTTTCCCTCTGTGGCAGCAGCACCTTCTTGGGTCACCTGGGTAAGCTGCTAGCAGGCTTCCCCAGCTCAGAGGCAACCCCCAGCCCAATTCAATTCTTCCCTGACCCTGAGCTGGGGCAGCACCTGGCCTGCTAGCAGCCCACCTGGGCAGCCCCGGGGACCACCACTACTGTGGAGGGAAGAACTGGGCACCCCCACAGCTCAGGGAATGCTTGGCCCACCAGCAGCTTGCCCCCTGGCTGCAGGAGAGGTGGGCAGGCTCTGCCAAAAAAAGGACTAGGCCCCTCCCTGCTTCTGCGTTCAGATGCCTGCTGAAGGCAGAAGTGGCAAGGGGCCCAATCCTTTTTTTCTACGGAGTCTGCCCACCTCTCTCGCGGCTGGCAGCAAGCTGACCAATAGCTGCAACACATTGTTGCAAACTAAACTACACTGGAATGTAGTTCAGTTTCCAACAATGCAAACTCATTTAAAACCCCCAAAACTCTTGCATGTGTACAGTGTGACACCATTAAACCACACAAAGTGACATTTTATAAGTGAAAGCTAATAGAACTGATCCTGTAACTGGTTTGAGAGGCAATAAGAACTCCTTTGCTTTATATCTCCAGCTGGATCTTGGATTCAGGCAGATAGGAGCAAGAAGGCCCTAATGCTTTTAGATCAAGAAGCCCATGATTCAAATCCCTGATAATGACATGAGGCATCATAATTTTTCCCATCTTATTTTTATTTAATGAGGATAAATAATATAAAATATTTAGTATATTATCTTTATGATGAAGCCTCCTCCACTCATTTGATTAGAGACAAGAATATCTCTAATAATAAAAATGTTAAATTCATCCTGGAGATGGCCTAAATAATAAAGGGCTTTAGAAATCCCTGTGAAATCAGGAGAGGTCTTGTACGTGTATGGATTGAGAGACTGGTCCCTCAGTGAAACAGTGTTCATGTTTATGCTGTCTTTCACCTAAGACCTGAAAAGCACAAAATTATATTTCATTTCTGTTCCTCCTACTGAGAGGAGAGATTTATACCTGAGTCTGCCACAAGGAAAGCATTTGGTTTTATTTTTCACATAAAGAATTGTATTATTGCAAAATATTAAAATATTTGAGCCTCATGTATCTGATACATGGAACTATTTTCCTATGGCAGATATTATGAGGCTTATCAGCAGGGGGCATTAATGCTCCATCAAATTCAAAACAGCATACAGCCACAAAAAGTGCTGTTTGCAGCACTTAACACTTTAAAATGATCAGCTAACTATGACAGAGTATAACTAGTTTTCTCATAAAAAACTGCACTAAAATAGCATCTGTTCTGAATGAATCTCTTAGCAATGAAAGCAGAGTGTGCATGTATCTTGACTACTCTAATGTTAAATTAAAAGATGCCCAGGGCTTGTTTTTTCTTTTCTTTTTTCTTTTTTTTTTAGGGCTGTGTTTGCCTGTCAAGGAAAATGCAGAATCAACATATCCAAAACAAAAGAACATTGCTGAATTTTCAGCACTGTACACAAGCATCAATAATGCTTACACAACTCCCCACAGCAGGACTAAAAGATTTTCGATAAATCAACTTGTATAGATTGCATCAAACAAAAAAGTCACCTTTGGAGCTAAAAAGTAAAAGGGTGGGGAAAATGCGTGTACCTCCTCCCTCCCCCCTTAGAGCACCACAGACAGAAAGGTCAAGTGATTTTAACTCCAGAAGTCAGGAGTTCTGGATTGGACCAAAGAGAATAGGACCTGATCGAGGAAACAGGGAACCCAAGGACAGTTTTAAGGTTAAACGTATGTGCCCAGCACATTCTCAAAAGCATGTTACTTTGAAGATTCTCAGATTTGCAAAAACAGTGTACCTTCAAAATCCCCAATCTCCTAGAAATGTTTAGGTTTTAAGGTTCAAGTGATGCAGGACCATACAAAATTAGAAACAAATACTTTGGAAAGAGGCAGATTTGGGGCATCTGTCTTCCACAAATTATAGGTCTAGATCTCCCTGTCTCAAGAGGGGGCATGAGACACAGGGAAACTTCTCTAGGATCTCCTTGTAGACAGGTCCTAGGTTTGTTTGCTTGCCTGTACGATGACAAACTGCTCTGAAACCTAAAGGAGGCAAGCACTGTCTGTGATACAGTTCCTGGGCCTTTGCAGCCCTAATGTTCCCTGAACACCCCATATAACTAGATCCTCAACATATACAACACCCCATATACAACAAGCTCAATGGGAGTGTGGCCAATGGTTTCAGTATTACTGGTTTCCACGTATTAAAATTCTTTACCAAAAAAAAAACATTTGAGCTGGGGACTGAAAGCCAAATTCTAGTCCAACTGAGAGTAAGACCATACCTTCTGCTTTATTTAAAACTCAAGGGTGTCAAATGCATGAAGTATTGTTTTTTCAATAGGGGCGCTTCTTGAAGAAGCTGATGCTAACATAGTATCAGGATTCAAGTGTGATGGGAGAGATAAATTATATAATTATATTGGTGTGAGGTTCAGAATGTTGTGACACTCAGGCTGGCTGTAATTCTCAGCTTTCCAATGGGATGAAATGGTGATTTTTAGTATTGTCCAATCACAATATATTGGACCATAAAACCATTCATTCCGATTCACATTGGGGCACGTGAAAGAAATTCATGCATTCTAATAAATGCCATATGGCCTCCCTCCCCCCTTCAATTTTCACACAGTTCTGATGGCTACTCTCTAAAGTTCCACTCATATTAGATTGTAATGCTCCATGTATCCACGAAGCATGGAAATCCCACTTTCAAATGGTTTAAGGCTTTGTGGTGGTAGCCTGTGAGAAGCTGGCTGTTATAACCATCTCTAAATTGAAGTGCACCTTTAAAAAATAAAGTAAAGTAAACTGGTATAAGTAGAAAAACAATTTTCAGGTCTAGTGTCTCACAATCCACTAGGATTTAAAATGGTTTATATGAACAGAATTCTTTGAGCACAGGCAATCTATTCCAAGTACTGGCTCTATACCAATATATTAGAAAGGAAAACAAACAAACAATCCAAAAAAAAAAAACCAAAGAAAAAAACAAAGAAAAAAAAAAGAGGAAAAAAAAATCAGCCCTTGAAACTGTCACAACCCAAAAGGTGTGATTTTTATTTGTGTGTGCTTCGGCACTGCTAAATTATCCCTGCTAAATTGCAGCTTCCTTGCACAGTGGAGTTTTCTGCTGCAGAGGAGAACCCCGGTGCAAGGGAGAATTTCCCGCCAATTTGGAGCTCGTTTTGCAGGGTGCATTTCTTTGCTGCAGAGAGGGGATGCTCGTTGCAAAGAGTTCCCGCCATTGGTATGCTAATTCGAGTCCCATTATTGGCCAGTTCTAAATTATTCACACGTGGCGGCTAGTGATTGGCTTGCTAGCCGTATAAAAGGCTTGAGTGGTTTCCGCCCAAGTTGGAGGACTCCACGAACAAGGGAGGAGGAGACTTCACGCTGTGTGAAGATCTCTAAGCGCTGTGGATCCTCACGGACCCAGCGTATTTGAAGCAGGCAACGGAGATCTGATCAGCCTCTAGCCGCTCCCCGTCGCCGATAGAATTCCTAGACGTACCCCTCCCGCGCGCTACGAACCGGACCCACGGAGCCTAGCAAACTTCGTGTGGATGAGTGAACGGAAGAACCCACGGAGCCTGACAAACTTCGTGTGAGCCCTTACGATCGGCCTCAGAGCTCTTCTACCCGGGTTCGAGTCCTGCAGGTTTATTTTCCCATCGCCGGAACCCTATGCAACGTACCCTCGTGTTCTGCAGGTTCGAGTTTTTGTTTTCTTTTCTCTTCCTGTAACTGCAACTTAATCAAGCTTTCCAGCCTACACCATTGCCATCTCGGTGTAAGTAAACAATCTTTTAAACTACCGATACGCGTCCGTGCCTAATTCCAGAGCGAAGGCCTTCCCTCTCCGCCCCCGCGTGCCCGGGCTGCTGGCCACAGCCCGCGTGCAGCGCGAAAAAGGGCTCGGGGCGCTCCCGGCCCGCACAGAAACATGAACACGGCTACTCAGAGATGAAAAAGAAAATGTTAAAGCTACCACTGCCTCTATTTCAGCAATTTTTAAAGAAAGAGCCTATTATCTTAAGAAGTAGCTCACTTGATACAAGGCAAAATACTATTCTTTACAATCGTTGTTGAATGCTTAATATAAAATTTCAGCATTGCATCAACAATAAAACTAAATCCTTTTCCTGTCTTATAATAACTAGTTCAATACTCAGACAACTAAAACACCCAAATACATCAGTTCAGACTTAGAGTAGATACAGGAAATTCATAAGCTTGTATTGAGTCAGTTGTCTGAATACTCAAGATTATCCTATAAAACATCTACAAACATTTGACTCTTAACCAGTCTCCATGTTCAGAATCATTTAAAGATTTCATATGCATTTGTTAGTATTTTGCTCACATTGTCAATAAATATTTAATATGCCAAAATGAGCAGGACTTATCTCCAAACTGTCATGCAGAACCCCCTTTCATTCAAACCCTCTGCTTTCCATATAGTAAAAATTCCTTTTGAATCTCAGTAACTGATTAAGTAAACTATATTAGAAAGGTTATACAATAATTTATAATGCGATTCTCTGAAAGATTTCCTGAGAAAACAAGATATTTCATACTAATCTCATGTACTGACTGCCTTTTATCTAGTACAATAGTTTATAACTGGTTTTCAACCTGTGTTCTGTGGACCTGTGGGGGTCTGCACACTATGTCTAAGGGGTATGACATGAAAGATACTATGATCAATCAAAAGTATGTGAATATCCATACTTATAATTCAAAGAGGTCTGCACCTCCTTTAGACAGTTTTTAGGAGTCTGCAAATGAAATAAATTTGAAAACCACTGGTTTATAGTTTAAGAGAAACAAATGTCACTCGCATAATCTACTTTACGTATACCCAGCTGATATTCCTACTAATTTATAGTTTATTGTCGCAGAGCACTGAGGTGCCCTGCTCCTAGAGAGGGGAAACTGCCCGGGAAAAGAGCCCTAGCAGGGAATAAGAGCCCACCTGTGGGTTGCCAGGGCAACTGGAGGCAGCAAATGACCCACACCTGCCAGCGGTCAGCTGGCTGTAAGGGGCAGGGCCTGGCCCTTATAAAGCCCAGGGCTGAGGCTAGGCTGGCAGTTCCCTGCCAGCAGCCAGAGAGGCAGGAGCTCCTGGAGTAGGGATGTGAGAAGCAGCGAGACCTGCAGGTACTGCTTGAGCAGAGTTATAGATGGCAGCTCTAGGGTGTTTGTGCAACGTAGTTTAGCCAGGCAGCTTTACATTATGTTATAGCCAGGAGGCTCGAGTTTCTGTA
>NW_005842977.1:341786-348820 GCF_000455745.1 Alligator sinensis | reverse complement strand
CATTTGAGAACCCCAGGGCAGGCGTGGCGAGCCCCAGAAAGGGGGCAACATTATTAGAAAAGCCCAAGTTGGGCACGGCGAGCCCCGGAGAGGGGAGCGCCTTATTGAGAAGCCCAGTGCGGGTGTGATGAGCCCCAGGAAGGGGGCAATATTTGAGAAGCCCAAGTGTGGGCACGACGAGCCCCGAGAGAGGGCAACAGCGCAGCGAAGGCCCCGAGAGAGGGTGACAGACCGACGTCTATCCCATCTGCGAGGCTTGAGGCGTGGTATTGGGGGTGGTTGGAGCCACGCATAGCCCATAAGGCTAGGGTGCCCCAAAGCACCTATTTGCAGGAGAAGACCCACGAGGAGTCCAGGAAAACCACAGGGTCTGAGTCAACATAGAGACGTGTCCGAGAGGGCGTAAGGCAGCCTCCCAACCTTATCTAACCGCAAAGACGTGGCGGGCGAGAAACAGAGGGTGCCCTTGAGCCAACTTGACACGGAGAGGGGGCCTTAAGGAGATCACGGCCCTCCTGCCAGACCCTGCCGTGACATTTATAAAAATGTATGCTTAAAGCTTCTGTTAATACTAATTTAAAAAATGCTTGTCACAGTTCAAGTTTTCTCCTAGAGCCACAGTGGCCAAACCATGGCTCACTAGCCTCATGAGGCTCACCAGCACTACCTACACCTCCAGAAATTGGCTGAAGCCCCACCCACTTCTCCCAGGACTGCCAGCTCAGGCACTGCTGGGGCGGGGGCTGCAGCTGTGCTGTTTACCCCGGGGTGCACTCCCCATGGGGAAAGCCAGAGCAGCTTGATGCTGTGGTAGCAGGGGGGAGGGATCACCTCCACTCCAGGTTGCTCAGCATCACCCCGAGCCTCCCGCTCTCCAGTTCTTGACCTTAGGTACAGGATCGAATGTAGCTCCCAGGGTGAGTAACTCTGTCCACCCCTGTCCTACAGCCTGCTCATAATCTCATAATATTCATCATTTTCCAATCACCAGAGATCTTTCCGATATTAAAATGCACACTACAGGTAACTGTTACTGGATCCCAAATAATAACCCATAATAGGTTATTAAGATAAGCAATAAGATAATATCCATGTGCATTAGGGAACTTTAAAAAAGAAAAAATGCAGTAGGGCAGTGAAATGAGTAATGATTTGTATTTAAATGTGTTCTGGTATAGTAAGGTATCCAGTTTGTAGCCATATTGGTTTAGAGGCAAAAGGAATTGGAACTCATGGTAGAGGTGATATCTTTTAATAGACCAACTAGATTTTTG
Organism: Alligator sinensis; assembly: GCF_000455745.1. NCBI lineage: Eukaryota > Metazoa > Chordata > Crocodylia > Alligatoridae > Alligator > Alligator sinensis. Next base: position 347,546 of record NW_005842977.1, on the reverse strand, counting down.
CAAAAAAAATTATTTATTTGCAAACTTTTGGGCACAAGCACCCTTTTACAGTCTTTTCTCTTATGCCTGAAGAAGTTCTCCTAGGTAGAAATAAAAGTTCATATTTCATTGGAGAGATGAAGGTGTGGTAAAATCTCCTGCCTGGAACAGTTAATTTTATACAGATTAGGCTCAGAGAGAAGTTGGGATAGTCTGTTTACCTTGAAGTTTGGTGGCAAGCAGGGTGTAGAGTTGTATTTCCTTCTGATTATGCCTAAAGAAGAGGGCTTGTGCCAGAAAGCTTGCAAATAAATATTTTTTTTGGAAAAATCTAGTTGGTCTAATAAAAGAGATCATCTCTATCATGAGTTCCAATTCCTTTTGCCTCTAGACCAATATGGCTAAAACCTGGATATCTTACTATACCAGAACACATTTAAATACAAATCATTGCTCATTTCAGTGCCCTACCACATTTTTTCTTTTTTAAAGTTCCCTAATGCACTTGGCTATTATCTTATCTTAATAACCTTAGGTATTAGTCCTTGGCCCTATGGGTATCTTAACATTTTCTATTTCTTCGTTTAGACCACTATAATGCTGCTGTCTTTTGCAGACTTGCCAGCTGTGTTTTTTTTTATTCACAATTAACTTTAACAGCCTATCATGCATGTGCTCCCACTGTAAAGTTTTACGTCTGTTTTCACTTAATGAAATACTCTTCTCCTCAGCCACCTCTGACACCTTAACAAATGTAAGCCAATTTCATTCTCTACTATTTCCTGCAGATAAGTATTGCTCATCTATTTTACTTAAGAACTTTCCTACTTTATCAAATTGGGGCCTATAAAAATTTAATTTTCCTGCCAAAAGCCAAGTCAAAGTCCTCTTGGAGGTAATGCCCATAGGGCTAAAGTAGTTGAGGTTCACCTGTTTCTGTAGCCAGTAGAAAAATGGAGTGATGTGGCCAGTATGATACCTGGCTACTTTTGATTCCCTGGGCAAAATGACCAGCTGCCTATTTACAGCTGGCTCAACTGGGGCAACCCTTACTCTGAGCTCAGAGCAGGACTTGAAGTCATTTCTCCAGAACTTGTGTTTTAACCACTCTACCACCAAGCCAAATAATTCACATACATTTGACTTCAGAACTACTCTGGCATTTGAAATGCAAGCCCTTATGGAATGGTGAATACAGCTTCCAAGAACACTGTTAATAATCACTTCAGCTATTATATCCTCATCTGACTGAATCAAATGTAATGTTATTTCTCCTGGTTTCTGTTAACACACATTGTTTTATGTTGTTTTTTTTTTTATCTGATTCTATATAAAATTAACAAAACTCCCTTCATTTTTTGCAATGTTATGCTTGACTATTCCATTTGGTGTTTAGCAAACTGAAATCCCTGTCAAAACTGTAGTGCTCTACAGGGTAAGCTATTTCCTCTGGCCTCTCAAATGTTTCACTGCTGCAATCTGAAAAGCGATAAACATATCTTACAGAGGCAGTTGAGAGCTGATGCTTCATTGCCCCTGGGATCTTTGTGCTAGCAAGCCTGGAATGGAGAAGCTACAGAGTTGGCAACACTCCTTTCCTCTGAGTAGATAACTCTTTTGGGGCAAGTATCTGCCACATGTGATGATGACCCATACTGATTACTGCAACAAGGCACAAGCCACCCTCAGGGCTGCCCTAGCGAGCACTGGAAGTAGCATCTGCTCATTTAACACTTTCAATAAGTTATATGTAAAATTACTCCCCTTAGACCCTGTGTAATCATAGTGATTGATCTAGTTGGAGAATGCTTGCCCCTTTGTACTTGAATCCAAATTAAGTCTACATTTCTCTGTTTTTTACATGCTTCTTCCCTAGTTGACGTTTATTCCCTACCAATATAAAGCATTAATATTTTCCAATTCTCTAATCAAATAGCATTAATGAGCACACCAGGTCTTGGTAATATACAGCAATATATTTAGATCCCCTACCTTATTAACTAATCTGTTGTAAGAGTTCCACAATAAGCCTCTCTGTGTCCCTAACAGGCTACTGACTTTTTAAAGGGAGCTGGTTACAAAACAGAATTTTCTTGCTGGAAGATACTGACATTTCAAACCAAAACCCACCCCAAGCACTACTGCTCAGAATTGCATTGGAAAGGCAAAATTTCCCATGGACCTAAAATTTCAAAACCCAAAAATACAAATTACAATATGCAAATACAAAAAAAATATGTATATGAAAATAAATTACTGTATTGTATATGAAAACCTACATTAATTAGAACATATATATATGTGTGTGTGTATATAAAAAAATTACCAGGTATCAGAGGGTTGACAAACTCTCCACCTCCTCCCCACAAGTGCTACAGCATGGAAGCTATTGGTGGGGGAAGGATTTAGGTGCCCCCCTTGTCCTCTGCTCTGCCCACTTCTTCCCACTAAAGCCTTCCTGCCTCCCACCACCTGCACCCTCCCACCCCCAGCTATCCACTGCCTCTGCCCCTCCTCCCACACTCTACTTCTTCCCCTCAAACTCCCTGCAGTCTCTGCTGCCTCCCGCCCACCTTTGTTATCAGATGCTTCTCTGTTACAGAGCGCAGCTCAGGGGGATACTGAGCAGAGTACACTGGACACAGTCCATTGGCCCTGGTATGAGTCCAAGGAGCCAGTGGACACTGCTCACTGAAACTCTGTCCAGAGACATAGGTGGACTAGGGACAGGAAACCAGCCTCAGTCCCCAGGGGTCATCCCATCCAGAGCTTCCTTCCTGGTCAAAAAGATCACAAGCCTGGTTAGGACCAGGAGAAGGTTGACCAGGAGGTCCTGGGACTTGGTGAGGCCATTGGTAGGGAATGGGTAAATGAAAAGGCATGGAGAGTAGTGCAGCCAAAACCTCAGTATGAGGTCCTGGAGGAGGCAGTGAAGGGGCTGCAAGCGGGTGCACCACAGGGGCATGCACTGGGGTCTCCCTCTGTTCACAGAAGGGGCAGGAGTCAGAGGACTCCATAATGTGCAGTAGATAATGTGCCCATAGCAAAGAGAGTGGGGCAAGATGATGCTATGGGTCTGACTCTGGCCCCAACCCAGGCTCAGAACCAGAGTTGGAGCCCAGCAGCTGCCTGCTCCCCATTCTACTATATATGCAATTATAAGACAAGGGGTTTTCAACCAATGCTGGCTGGGGAAAAAATATCATCTTATATTTCAGTAAATATGGTATTAGAAATGATCAAGTGGTGAATAGAATGGATGTTATCAAAACAAGAGAATAAAGATAAAATGATTCTTTCAGACTTCTACTTCATTGAAAACAATAAGCTTTGATTTAGACACCATCACCTGCAAATGTTAATGGGATACAGAGGCAACCTTACTGAGGGCCCCTGGTTACATCAGTCCCATTGAAAAAAATGAAGGAAGATGGAGGGCCTTTTAGGCAAAGCCCTGTGAAACTAGGCATGTCCAGGAGCCAGGGAGAAAGATCCACTGCTGGACATGAAACCACAAACCACACAGATGCAAGGGAAGGCATTCAAGCAATGGACAATCAGACATGTACTGACATGTTGAGTCACAGGCACCATGACAGAAAACCTGAGGCAGCTAAATGAGATCTCAGGTGTCTTTATGGAAATGCCAGAAGCACGGGAAACAAACAGGAGGAACTGGCACTCCTTCTGGTTGATGAGGATTTCAATTTGATTGGGTTGATGGAGACTTGGTGGGACGACACACATAACTAGGCAATGAATATTGAGGGCTATAGGCTCTACAGGAAGGATTGGGTTAGGAAGAAGGGAGGAGGTGTGGCCCTCTATGTGAAAGAGCAGTTCTCCTCCCTGAAAGAGGTAGCCTTGTATGTGAAAGAACAGTACCCCGCCCTGCAGGTTATGTTTGACAGCAGGGAAGGGTCCCTTGAGACACTCTGGGTCAGGATACAAGGGGGATCAGGAGAAGGAGACCTGATGGTGGGAGTCTACTACAGGCCTCCCTCCCAAGAGGAGGAGATCAGGCATTCTCCAGAGAACTGACTGAGGCAGCTGGAACTAGAGACATGATTGTCACGGGTGACTTCAACTACCCTGACATCTGTTGGGAGGATCATTCAGCTGCCGCCAGCAGGTCAGTCAATTTCTTGGCAACAACTGACTACCTGTTTGACGCAGGTAGTGCAAGGGCCTACCAGGGGTAAGGCTACTCTGGATTTAGTGCTGGCCAAAGGACAGGACATCATAGGTGATCTAAGCATTGGTGGTACTCTGGGAGATAGTGAACACAACCTGGTTAGGTTCACCATCCACTGTAAGACTGGGAAATCAGTCAGCAGAACAGAAGTCCTGGATTTCAAGAAGGCAGATTTTGGCAAACTCAAGAGGCTAGTTGGAAAGACCCTCTGCAACCAGCAACTGGATGATTTGGGAGTTCAGAAACAGTGGTGCTTCCTTAAGGAGGCTATTCTTGAAGCTCAAAAACAGGCCATTCCCATGCAGACAAAAAGCAGGAAAGGAGTCAAGAGACCCACTTGGCTCAACAGGGATATTAGCGAGCTGCTGAAAAACAAAAAAAGATATATACAAGTATTGGAAGAAAGGCTCAGCAACCAGAGAGGAATACACCTGTATTACCAGGGCCTGCAGATATGAGACAGAAGGCTAAGATAGGCACGGAGATCAAGCTGGCTACCAGAATAAAAGGCAGCAAAAAATCCTTCTACAGATACATAGGGAGCAAGAAAGGAAAAAATTAAATACATAAATAAAAAAAATAAAAAAAAAATCAGGCTCTGCTGTAAGCCCCCTACTGAATATTCAGGGACAGCGCACAGTCAATGCCTGTGAAAAAGCAGAACTTCTAAATACATACTTTGCATTGGTATTCCTGAAACTAAACAGGGGCTGTTCACCTGACCAGAGGCCCAGGAAGCATGGGGAAGACAACAGGCTGTATGAAATCAGTCCTGAACAGGTGAGGGATCTTCTACAACACTTGGATGTTTTCAAGTCTGCTGGGCCTGACGATCTGCACCCAAGAGTCCTGAAAGAACTGTTTGAGCTTATAGCAGCGCCTCTAGCCAAACCGTTTGCAGTTGTGGAACTCAGGAGTGGTCCTGGGCAACTAGAAGAGGGCCAATGTGGTGCCCATCTTCAGGAAAGGGAAGAGGGATGACCCTGCAAACTACAGACTGGTCAGTCTGACCTCAGTCCTGGGTAAAATCTTTGAAAAATGTATTAAGGAGGCCATCAATCACAAGCTGGTAACTGACGGAGTGTTAAGAAGAAACCAGCATGGCTTTGTTGAGGGTAGATCATGCCTAACAAACCCTGTGTCCTTCTACGACCAGGTAAGTAGCTTTCTGGACAAGGGACACAAGACTGATGTGATTTATTTATACTTCAGTAAAGCCTTTGATTCTGTTTCCCATGGGATACTCTCAAACAAACTGAAAGTTGCTGGGCTGGACCAGTCTACAGTGAGGTGGGTGGACAATGTTCTCCCCACTGTTCTCCCAATGACCCACAGGCCAGGCAACCCCCAGGACTGCTCCTGTCCTACTCCAGCTGGGGGCTGCAGGTAGCAGCTATACGGAGTGCTGGGCTCAGCAGGAGGGTCCCTGTCCCACTCCCCTCCATCACATTTCCCCCAACAACCTGTAGGCTCCAGCTGTGGAGGAGAGTCTACACAGGGTGTCAAGTTTAGCCAGGGACACAGTTGTCAAGTGGTTCCCCCTTTCAGCACCTGTTCCTGGTCAGTAAAGCATACATGGGCCAGGA
>NW_005842977.1:339955-341755 GCF_000455745.1 Alligator sinensis | reverse complement strand
AGGAATGTGTGGAAGGAGGGACGGGACCTACCTGATACTGCTGTCATCCCCATTCCAAACCAGCTCCCCATGCAGCTGCTCATAGAGACTCTGGTGAAGTGGAACAGGAGCAGCCCTGGGGCTTCCCCAACCCACAAGTCAGCTGCAGACAATGGTAGGAACAGGCGGTCCCCTCTTTCTGTGCTAAGGTAAACCCGGATGGAGATTGGGAGGGGGAAATGGAACATCTCCTCACTGCAGGGGGATAATTTCTTATCTGCTTCAGGGACTCAGAAAAATCACTGGCAGCTGCTACTGCAGTCTAGTCTGTTAGAGGAAAGGTGCCGGGCTGCAACCCTTGCACTGCCTGCCATCTCTCTTGTACATCCCTTTCCAAATTCCTAGATCTGCCCATGAACATGGCTTAGTGCATGTAGAAGGAGGCTTAGAGATTACTTAATTATAGTGTGTAAGTATTTTCACAAAAAGAAAATACCATGCACTAAAAGACTTTTTAATCTACTGCAGAAAGGCATAAAATGAATCAATGACTGGAAGTTGAAGCCAGACAAATAAATTCAAATTAGAAATGAGACACATAATTTTTAAGTTAGGGTGATTAACCTTTGGAACAGACTGTCAAGGGAAGTGGTAGATGCTCTGTCTACTCATATCAAGCCTGGATGTCTTTCTAGAAGATATACTTTAGTTGAGAAAAGTTAATGGACTCAGTACAGGGGTAACTGGATGAAATGATATGGTCTGTGTTATAAAGGTCAGAGTAGATGATCTAGTGGTCCCAACTGGCCTTAAAAAAAGAACTAGGAATTTATAAGTTCCCTCATAAAGCCTTAATATTGCAATCCATGGAAGTAAACTGGGTTGCCATTTGAAATTGGAATAACTCCACTAATTTTGATGGAATTAGTTTCAATTTACATGACTAACTAAAAAGAGAAACGTCTTTTTGTGAAAAAGGAGATGGTCTAATTACAGATTTTTTTTATATAAACTCAGACTCTTAGGGCTCCTACACATGTGCAGGGAGCCTGCTTCAATGTGCTGGAAATTGACGCACTCCAGCAGCCTTCCACGTCACATGCATCAATGTCCCTGCGCTGAAAAAATGGTGGTGGAGCACTTAGAACTAAAGCCCATCGAATGTGTTTTATTTCAAAGATTCAGCCATTTTTTCAGCACAGGGAGGTGCAGGGACACTGATACATGTGACATGTAGGTGCTTTTAATTATCATGGCTCACTAATTTAAGCACCTGGCACCATGTCCTAGAGCACGTGTAAAAATGCCTATTGTCCAGATGAACATACAGGTTTCCCTTGATTTATGCGGGTTCTGTATATGTGAGTTCACTCTTATGTGATGACTCTTATACCCAAATTTGTTATATGCAAGGTTAATTCACCCTTATGCGATAGGGTCCAAGGCTCCGCTTGTCCCCACTCACCCCAGCCCCTGGGCTGCACCATGCCATGGTGCAGGCAGATGGGTGTCAGCTGCTCCCATGGCCGCTGCAGTAGCAGCTTGGGTGAGTGAGGAGAAGTGGAGGCCCGGGGCACGGCAAGGTAAATCTGCAGAAGGGGCAGAGGGAGGGGTGTGGCGCAGCCTGTCGGCTGCTCTGGGGCTGCAGCAGGGAGCAAAGCAGAGGAAACTGTGAGTGGGTGCAGGGTGTTGGGGGGAGCATGACTCTTGCTGCTACGTGTACCCTGGGAGGGCTGCAGGCTTGGGGGGCTGCGCCAGGCTCTTCCCAGGGGGTGCATTCCCCCAGATCTGCACGTGGGAAGACAGCAGGCTGCCACTGCT
>NW_005842977.1:324350-339945 GCF_000455745.1 Alligator sinensis | reverse complement strand
GGGGGGGCTATGGAAAATTTTGGGATAGCAGCACTCCCCTTCCCATCACCGTGGCACACCCTAAATGCTGGGAAAAGCCTGGTGCTGCCACCGGCCCCAGCCTGCAGTGGCAGCCTGCTGTCCTCCTGTGGGCAGATCCTGGGGCATGCATCCCCTGGGAAGAGCCTGGTGTAGCCCCCCAGCCCTCCCAGGGTGTGCGTAGCAGCAAGAACTATGCACCCCACCCCTTCCCATCCCGCGCCCTGCACCCAATCACAGTTGCCTCCACTTTGCTGACTGCTGCAGCCCCAGGAGCAGATGAGGGGCTATGCCATACCCCTCCCCTTCCCTAGTCCCAGCCTGACTCCCTCCTTCCCCCACCACCATGAAAACATATCCTTATCTGTTACATTATAAACTGGGTTCCATTTATGTGAATTTGATTTACGTACCCCTTTCCTGGAACACATGTACAGCATAAATTGAGGGAAACCTGTATTCTGGGAGGATTCAGCATGCCCATAATTCACCACCCACATAGAACTGTAGAATGTAGAAACTGCAAAAATGCTGCAGGGTTTAGTTTTCACATAACACAGTCATTCTGTTTCCAGCCCCTGTTTTATTGGCAAGTATGCATATCTTGCTTGTATAATATCATGTGCTGTGAGTGTATCTGATATGACTGCATTAAACTAAAAGTTAGAGCGGTGCCCTTTGCTAAAGCAATTTCCTAGTTACTGTACATCCCAGAGAGTGTTGTGCTGACTGATGATATTTCACTGTACAAATGGGCCATAAAAGCCATTAAATCTGTCATGTGCTCTAAAGGCATTTTAACTTAATGACTATTTTCACTTTAGTAGGAATTGTTGGGAAAATCCATTCCTTACATGACAATAACAGGCAGATCATTTGACAAGACACAGGATTCTAGCACAACATACTAACACATCTTTTTAGTATACTTATGACTCCAAAATCTTTAGCCCTAGATTCATCTAGCTCTTGAAAGATGCCTGCGGCATATTTGACTTCCAAATTATATAGCCATCAGGATGTCCTTGCAGCAGGAGAGAAAGCACTGTTCAGAAGGTGGAAGATCCAAGATCTGCTGGGAATATCTAAGACACAACAGAATTAAAAAATAACTCAAAGGGGGGGAAAAGGCTGCAAAGAAGAAAAAGCAGAAGCCTTAAGCGGGCTGCCCTCAGGGGTACAAGTGTTTGAATTCAGATATTAAACCATGAAAGTAAATGATGCGTTAGGCTGGCTATTCTGTCATTTCTAATCAATTACAGATCCTAAAGGGAAAAAAATGCATGGGAAGAATATGTCTAGAAGCTCAGTTTTGATTGACTGACTGACTTGTAATCAAACATCTCCTACCATACAGCGGAAAGGCTGTGCAGGATAGCACTTGCACATTATACTTCTTATTAAGATGGTCACCTCAAATCCCAAAGGTGTTCTTCACACTTTAAGAGTCCTTTCTGAGACCAGACCACTTTGTACCACTCAGGGAAACCGGGTTGCATATTGCAAGTGCAGAATTATCCTGGTGCACACAAGCTAGATCCAAGCTCTGTGCTCCACTCCCTCCCAACATCAGGGGTTGGGTAAAAGAAAAAAGTGGTAAAGATTTTCCTCTTCATGGCAGATCGAAATGGCGGCCTGGAAGCAATGCTAAAGCATTGTCAGAACCAATGCTGACCTTAACATTCAAGAGGCAGCTTCTAGCCACCACAGGGAACAATCTCCCCCTCTCTCTTTCCTTATGCTGCTCCCAGAGCTGATTCTATTATACTTGGAACATGCTGCTACAGAACGCTCTTCAAACAGAAGGCTTCTTGAAGTAGAAGGGAAGCTGAAAGGCAACTGCTGCCAGTCAGGCTACATGCAAGGTTCATTCCTGTCCCTTGATGCACCAGCCATGCTTGGCATATCCTACTGAAAGCCACACTTGGAGGGGATATGGGGGAGCTCTCCTGGGGTCCACCAAAAAGCTGGATCTTTCTGTCGATCCCATCCCATCCCATCCCTCCAAACCTCCATTTCTGCAAGGGCCCTGAGGTTCCTGTTCCACGGGGAAATCCAAACAATGAACTATAGAAGACTTGTGCAAAGCTGGGAAGACCCAGCTTAATGCCTAATGTTTAAAGAGGGAACCCTTCTTGGCTTTTTCCTTCCTCCTCAGATCCTTCTTCCATTGTTTTCATCTCCTTCACTCTGAGCATTTAAATAAAGAGCTTCCTAATCCACCCCCATTCATCAATCTGTCCTGAGTCAGTCTCAATCCCTGGCCCTGTCATTTGCTAAAAAGCTGGTGTTTTGTGGCAATACCATGTCTCATCAGAGAGGCAAACTAAGAGTGATTAGGAAGGAAGACTTTTTTTTTTTTAAAGCTAGTAATACTCCCCCACCCCTACTTCCACTAGTCTGTTTTTAAATATATTCCTGGTAGGGCAGCACATTGGAAAAGAAATCGAGCAGAGAAAGAGAAACACACACACACACACACACACACACACACACACACACACACACACACACACACACACTTCCTTTGGGTTAACTCTGATTTCCTTTGAAATGAACTGGAGTTTCACCATTGATTTCAACAGCAACAGGATCAGGCCCTTTCTTTGAAAGCCTCATTAATCATGAAAGCACTCTGGGTAGGCGTTTGGGGCCCTAAGTGGGCAGATAATTTCCCAGTGGCAGATGTGTATTCAGAGACATGAGGCTGCTGTCAGACCTTTTGCCATACTCTATTAGATCAAGGGGGTCTGCACCTCAAACAGACCATCTCAGTGGTGCTTTCAGCCACCAAGAGACTTCTCTCAGTGTAGCAGACTGTACTGCTTGTTACGTATTGAGCTAACATACATAGGGATACAGGGAAGGATTTCAGCTGGTTCTTTTCTCTCTTCACTTTCCTGGCACAGACAGAAAATGAACATTGCGAGTGCCTGCTGCTGTGTGCTTGGCTTATTCCTTCCCTTCAATAATCGGAGGCTCTGATGATTTCATCAATTACAACAGAAGGCAATTTTTAATTTCCTTTCCTTGCTGCCAAGTGCTTCAATATTTTTTCCTTTATTTTTTCCAATTACACTCATTTTCTTTCCCTCTTATTTCCTCATGTAGTGTAGAAATCTGACATATTTTAAAAGCAGTGACTTAATACCTCACTGCATATGTGTATGGGTGACAGCATATTAATACATGTTTAAATGACTGATACTTTATTATTTCCCCTTTATTACCACCTGAGGAAAAAGGGCAAAAAGGAACAAAACTAAGTCCCACATGATTATATTTGAAAGATCCCTACTTTATAGCTAGTTGTACTGATTTTAGCTGCTTTTTTTTTTTTTTTAATTCCAAATCATCTGGTCCTACAGAGCCACAATCCAATAGGTGCTGTTTATTTCTAAGAGGATGCCATGTTCTGTCCATACTACAGCACATTCTGCTGCTGGTTCAAGGCTCATTTTGTAACCCGAAGGACTTGCCTGAAACAGTGAGCAATGAGCTACAAGAGGTTTTATGGCTCTGATACTCAACCAGTAGCTGCTGAAATGCACAGAGGTCCCCTCAGATCTAGATGAAAGACAGGACAGGATAGAGAGCAAAGCCCTGGCTAAAAGTCTGGAGATCCCCACTTTGGATTCTTATTTGCTGGATGAGCTGGGCTAAGTCACTGTGCCTCATTTTCTCCACATGCAAAGCTGCAAGAATAGCTCCCTGTGCAAGAAGTATATTCTGAGACTTAATTCCTTATGGATGAAATTGCTGAGGAACATTGCCCTCTCCCCTCCCCCCTTAAGTGTTATTCTGAGAGCCTTTGGCTGATTTACGAGGCACTTGGGTTTGTGTTGACCTTCTGCACAAGGTGTGACTTCACTCCAAGATCTCCAAATCATTTATTTCTACCGCAGGGGGGTAAGTGAGCAAAGAGCTCATAAGAAAGGACCTCAACTTCTCTGCATGGTGCCGCCATCCCAGAGCAAACAGGTGGGGGGCACTAAAGGGGCCCTAGACACAAGGGACATGGTAACATGGATGTAATGGATTACTCATCTCCGTATACAGGGTGCATAGAGGATGGAAAAGTGACTGCAGAGAGAAGTTTGGCTACATATTAGTGGGTGAGCAACACCTTCCTCACTACCTCAAACCTGCTTACTGTTTGAACCCCACTCTCTTTTTGGATACAAGTGGTTTGACAGAAGACTCTCCAAAAGCACCAGAGACATAATCCATGATATAACCAATGTTACTGTAGCAATACAAAGGGTTATGAACCCAGAGCCAGTACAGATACGAGGTCAGCATCCCTCTGCCTGGCTTTCCAACAAGTACTCCTTTAAATAAAAAAAAAAAAGAACAGCATGGGAAATACTGAGCTTCCTAATCTAGGCAAGGAGAGGGGCCAGTAGGATTTCTCCTTCTTAGCAGGTAAGAGTGAAGGCATCACTCCATGCTGTGCACCAGAGGCCAGAAGAACAATGTTGATGCCTGGTCATATTACTTCATTACGAATGTTTACTTTCCAAGGCTCCTAACTCAGTCATACCTCCCAGTTTCTCAACACCCCAAAGCCACAGAAGACAGATTTGGAACAGGCATTAGTGATGCGTAGGGGGTGCACCCCCCCCTTGGCCATCCCCCCCCTGGAAGCGCCAGCCGTGAAACTGGAAGTGCGCTTACAATTTCGCAGCTGGCTCGGCGATCAGCCGCTGGGGGACCCCCCCAATCAGCAATCTGGTGCCCCCCCAGACTCAGGAGGCACCAGTCACCCAGTCGCCCATGGGAACAGGGAACCTAGAGGTCCAGAGCCCCTTGTGACACTCTTCAGTCCTGGGCAATCAACAGGGTGGGACTGCCTCGAAGCAATGGACACTCTGAAAGCCACAAAGCCTGGAAGCCTAATGGAAGAACCTCTCTTTAGGGGAAAAGCAAAAAAGCTGGCACAGGCCACATCTCTCAGGGCTGTTCAACTCCCTTTTGAAGAGCTGAGAGCCAAACCCAAGCCTGAAACAAGGCACTCAGCAGTCCCTAGCTCCACTGCAGGGAATCCTAGGAGCATTAGAAAGCCCTAGGTCAACCTATGAAGTGTCTTGCCTTGGAGACTTTAGAGTCCACAACACTGAAGCAATCCACACAGCAAGGCTGCCCCACAACATGGACCCCTTGAAAGCCCAGTCTCCCTAGCGGCCCTCCAGGGTGAGCTGGCAGGAAACCAGAGAGGATTCTGGCAGTCTCCGAGCAAAATCCATTTAATAAGAAACCTGGCAAACCAGATAAGTTTTGTGCAATCTTTTGGTTTTTTGACTAATCCAATGAAAACTCATTTTGTCAGGAAACTGCTGACCAACTCTATTGCGAAGTACTCTGGGTTCCAGCATAATTGTCCTAAACTACCGGATCTGAGTGACCCAACAGGTTGATCAATACTACAATAGGTAGTACAGAGAAAAGTCTGGTGGATTATAAAAGTTTGTGAGATGGAGGTGTAGAAAGCCACAACCACCAGCTGGCTGTTTGCTGCAAAAGTGCTCAGCAGGGATCCTGGTTTTCTCCGTTTAAAAATTGCAAATTGTGATAAACCCCTATAATTCTCTGATTAAAACCCCCCAAATCCATGGTTTTTCTGCTATAAAAATTACACTAATCTATCTATCTATCTTGAACACAATGTTTTGTTGATATATTTACAATTTTAAAGCAATCTGGAAGCCTACCTATGCCTCAATCACTATAATGAAAACAATTCTAAATAACTATAAACATTGGCATTTGATTTTGGGGTTTTTTATCATGGAAAAATCAGAGCTCCCCCTGCCTCCTTCACTCACCAGGATGCGGGTCCAGCTGCATCCGTCCCCCCGTGCCTTTGTGGTGCTGAGCAGCCCTGATATTCTTGTGCCCTGCCTCTCCCCATGCCATTGCTCCTCACTCCCAAGCCACAGCCCCCTCCCCCCCTCAATCTGCTGTCTCCCACCCCCAGTGGGTGGGAAACGGGGTTGGTGTGTGGGCAAAGGGGGAGCGTGGGGGGCATGTACCCCCCCCACAAGATTTCTGAGCCTACAGTGGGGTATGAGGTGCTGGGCGCATAGCTGTAGCCTGGCCAGCCCAGCTCTGGGCAGGATCTGCCTCCATAGCCCAGTGGGTGGGACCTGGTACGGGAGGGAACACTGCACCACTATGGTGAGGTGCAGCAGTGACCCCTGCCACTTCCAGACTGTCAGGGGGTACCTCACCTTGGCAACCATGGTGCTCCCTACTGCATCAGGTCCCATCTGCTGAGCTGTGGAGGCAGCTCCTCCCTAGAGCTGGTCCACTCAGGCTGCAGCTGTGCGCCTCATGCCCCACTGTAGCACAAAAATCTCAGGGGGCATGTGTCCCCCACCAGCCACATCGCCTTGACTGCCCTCACCTCCCCACACATCGCTTGTGCCCCCTCTCCCCCCTGCCCTGGAAGGAGCTGTGGGAGCTACTCTTCACCATCCTGCCTAGCTGCCACATACATATGTGTGCACACATATGCATGTGGCACCCCCTGCGTCCCACGGCACCCAGCCCCAACCAGCCCCTTGCAGGCTCGAATTCTGCCAGCCTGCAAAGGGAAATCCACGGTTTCCCACATTTTTCTTCCTTTAAAGGGGAAATCCCTGGTTTTCTCCTTTAATGGAAAAATTCCACACTTTTCTCCATGAAAGGAGAAAATCCACATTTGTCTGCAGCAGACGGGAAACCCAGATCGCTGGTGCTCAGGCTGGCAACAGGGAAGTCACCCCAGCGCAGATCTTGCAGCTATTATTGATGAGGCCCAAACTTCAGCAACAGGAGGGTTCAGCCAATTGCCTCTTGGCTACTGCCACCCAGTTCAACCCCATTTTCCTAACACACATACAAATGACATATAATATAAGATGACAGTGGGGGTAACATCAACACTGCGCAAAGTAAGCCTCCCAAATTTCAGGTGTTTCTATGAATTTTTCCAAAACTTTCCTGTGTTCTTCATTTTTCCTCCTCTTTGCTGCCACATCCCAGTTTTTTCTATCTTGGCCTAACCCAGTGGTTCTCAACCTTTCTAGACTCAAGGTACCACTTGTCAGACTCAAGGTGTCCCTCAGAAAACGGCAGCTTGTAGCTTTCATTCATTTTGTGATTATGGAGATAAGAGAAATTCTTTTGTTGCAAAGAAGTTCAAAGGCCTACAATAGGTCAGAATGTTTACGGGCATTTATACACATACCTTTTTGTCCCACGACACACTGGAGATATGGGGGGGTCGGAGCAGACTCAATTAATAGGGTCTGTTCCACACGTGATGCACTGAGCTGCTTCACGTGTACTTGTGTAAGTGGCGAAATGTGTGTCAGGGTACAGAAAATGGCGACAGTGCACTTTTGAACTAAAACACCTCCAATGTGTTTTAGTACAAAAGTGTGCCGCCACCATTTTCCCAGCACTGATGCGCATTTCACTACTTACACAACTGTATGCGCTGCAGCACTGGGTGCTTTTAGAAACGCCCGGTGCTGTGGTGCAAACATGTATACAAACACCTTATACTTTGGATTCCTATTTTAAATCTCTGAGTTTATCCTGTGAATCTTTTATAGGTGTTTGCATACCCAGACGTCCTAATATTGCACACTGCCCCATGGCACCCTTAAAAGGAGCTCAAAACACCCCAGTGTGTCATGTAACGCTGGTTGAGAATCACTGGCCTAACCAGATATATTCACCCATCCATTTGACCAAAACCTTTTCACATCACCAACCAAAAATAGCAATTTTTGTCTCCAAAAAGCTCCCTTTACTTTTGTCACAATTCTAAGGGCAGAAAAAGGTTCAGATTTGGCATTCTATTCACTTGAATCTGGCTGCTGGGTTTATTCCAATGATGTGTGCTCTGGGGGGTTCCTCAATCAAAGCTGCCCCGTAATGCATTCCTCTCCCTCCATCTCTGGAGAGCCGTTAATAAATTTGCAAACCATATAAATCAATGATGTGAAAAGCACTCCTACTTCTTCCATCCTGGAATTTCTCCAGTTTAAAAAAAAAGAAATATTTTAAAGCTACTTATTGGGAGTTTCTGAAATGTGATTAATAGGATTTCACCCTGCTTTTGTTCAGAGCGATTTTCAGGAGCACATATAGATCACTACCACCAAACTCAAGGATTGCTAATTTAAATGGCTGAGAGTTGAGACAAGTAAAAGCACAAAGATAATAAAAGTATAATCCTTTATCCAATTTTCTTGAAAGATTACTTCAGTTCAAGGTAATTGAATTCTTAAATTAGTCAGACACTAAGAAAAAGCAGAATTATATTTCTAGGATATATTTACATCTATTGTATAATTTTAATAAAATGCATTATTGTTTATAGGCTCCAGTAAATCAAAAGCAAATAATAAAATCAATAACTATTATGAATAGATCACATGTTAAAACACACCATTCCTTTCTCAGTTCTAAATCAGACAAAACTCCCACTGACTTCAGTAATATTCAACCAGATAAGAATGCTATTAATTTAAATCTTGAGCATCTTTATAATATTGTTTCATGAACTGACTAGGTAGTACAGACTATTCAGACATCAGCATTTAAATAACATTTATACCAAACCTCAACAGTTTCACCAAAATTAAATTACTCTACATTGTATCCTCTTTGGAGTAGAGACAGTAGGTGAAATTTGAGCTCCACTTAAGTCAACAGCAAAACTTCAGTAGATTTCAAGGAGATTTTATCCCATGTTTTTCTACAGCACCGACCTAAGTAATGAGAAACTGATCCCGACTGGGACCTTTAAGTGCTACTGTATATTAAATAGCCCTTACTATATTATGAGTAGACTTATAAATACAATAGAAACCATATATTTTGAAGAGTTAAAGTTCTTTACCTTCCTGCAAAGATGGGGGTTGGGAACTAGCTGGGGGCACAGGGGGTACATATAGCCAGAGCAAACAGCTGAGTGGGACCCCTAAGGAAGTCCAGCTGAGCAAGCAAGTGGTGCCCTTTGAAGTGAAAATCACTGCAATCAGCAGAGCATCTCCTTTTTAATTTGGACTTGCTACAAACTAAATGGGCTGCAAAACCACCCAGATACAAAATGATCTGGATTCCACTGTAGTGCTACATAAAGCACTGAATAATAGAAATTAAAAGCCCACAGCAAACATGCATGTAACACTTTAGCATCTCAGAAGCTCTTGTTGAAGGTTATAAACAACCAATTGACCTTTTTCACTACAGAAAACTAAGTAGCAATGGACTAACCATATATTAGACATCTGTTAATCATTTCTCTCTAAACTATTTATAAATCTCCTCTTAATAAATAGTCTGAACTATTAAATAATTGTTTCAAAAAGGCCATTCCTAACACAAGATGAAACTTTAGTTCAGACCCTTTATACTGATTTTGGAGTGGCCAAGCAAGATCAAAGGGCAATTTGTCAGTTTAGATTTGAACAAAAATAATGACCTTTCAAACATTATATCGCCTAGATCTGCTGCACTATTCTGAGCATTGTATAAAACTCAAACATTATGCACAAACGTTGGGTATTTAAATGAGAAAGTAAATCTCAAAGTTTTGCTTTAAAGCACGATGAGTAATAAAAGCAGGACATATGCTGGACTTCACTGGCCTTTGACATCCTTAAGTATCATATAAGACTGAGCCAGTCTCCTGTATTCACAGATAACTATTTACCCAAGGATTCCTCAGATTGTCGCTTTAAACCACCACACACAGCTACAAGGAGCAATTTCCAAAATACCACAACACTCTTCAAAATACCATAGGTAAAAGTATGGGAGTCAAGGTCACTGTCAAAGTTCTGCTTCTACAACAGGGAAATACTTGATTAATATTTGCTCAGAAGATCCTAGAAAGAGGCCCACGTGTTCCTCGGTACAGTGGAAGGCATCCCTTCCAGTTTGTACCAATCTGACCCATGGGAGAAATTCCTCCTTGATCCCAGATTGGGCAATTGATCAACTCTGAGCAAAGTACAAGATGCCTTAGCTGCTGGTGCTACAATGTCATTGCTATTTGTATTATCATATATGTCTTATTCAAAAATCTGATCCTGCAAACTCTTTACATACAGGTAAGTTTGAACCCTTGAATAGCCTGTTTGAATTCACCACCAGCAGTACACAGGCAAGGAAAATTACACATGCATAAGTACAAGATCAAGCTGTAAGGCAACATTTCAGGAAAATATTATGAAGGCAGACACAAATTTTGCACATCTGCACTACATCTGACTACTGTGAAAACTATCCCATGCAAATTCCATATGAAATATTCCATGAAAATACTATGGCCTCTCTGTTAAGTAAACCAGAGAGGCATATGCTTTTGAGAGTCCAAGTTCACTTCACCAAATGCTGATGATCAGCATTTGATTAAATGAGTCTTGGATCACAAAAGTGTATGCCTCTCTGATTTAGTTAGTCTATAACTGTGATTTTCCAGGCAGCCACAACACTCTGGGGTGCCTTGAGATACTTTCAAGGATGTCCGGGGGGCAGTGGGGAAGGCACACAATGTTAGCCATGTTAGGTGTGTAAGCATGATTCACAAGATAAAACCAGAGATGTCAAATAGGAATCCACAGTGTTAAAAACAGTCTGACCCATTGTGGTCTTTCTGAATTCTCTACAATAGAAAAAATTGCTCTACTATTTTTCTGCAGTCAAAAAATGAGTGAAAACTAAGACTTACCATTTTCCATGGGATGCCTTGGGTCTAAAAAAGGTTCAGAACCACTGGTGCATCTCTACCCTGTCTTCTGCCTGGCTTCAGACCAACACAGCTAGCTACCTCTCTCTGTTAAATCACATAACATTTGAGGAGTCCTTTCAAGCTACTTGGGAAATGAGGCAAGTGGAGCATCAAGTGTAGAGAACAAAGAAGGAATTTGGTGCCAATTTTCAAGTGAACTGGGCAATCTGATGTGAAGATTCTGCATTTTCAGAAAACATTCATTCTATTTGTTCTAGCCTACCAAAGAGGGGGGTGCAGCTAGCCTTTAAAGAGCCGTGTCTCCTATCACCAACTTTGTATTGCAAGTATGATTTTGACCACTTCTTCCATAACATTGCCAGAAAAGAACCAGGTCTCGCTGCTACTTTTCATGTAGGATCGTCTTCCAAAAGAAAATATTTTTACCAACTGGAAAATGTTGGGGCATGGTAATTCAATGATACTGGAATTATACAAAGAAGAGATTATTTTCTTACTTATTTTTTTTTATGAGGGCAAAAGCCCTCACAAACAGTTTCAATTTGAAATTCCACATTTAATTTATACATTTGTTTCCTGTGAGGAGCATGGCCCTTCAGTGCCTAACCTTTCAAAAGTATTCAAATTTGGAGTTATTTGCTAAGGACTTCAAAACCTCTGTGAATTCTGCTGCATACTTTCTAAGCTTCACAGTAACTCTGACAAATTAACTAAGGTCTCTGCTTTATAAAAACCAGTAGGAACTCTTGAGGTGTCCCTAAGTAAAGCTAAAAAAACTAAAGAGATTTTAGAAGTCCAGAAGATGTTGTTCTGATGAAACTGGTGCAATTCTGGCTAGCCTACACCAAATACATGCTAACTAAAACAGCTGCTAGATGGACTGGAATCTTGTTTTTGCTCTAAGAAGTACATAAAAAAACTCAGTAACACTTAGGGGGACATTATGAATAAAGCTATTAAGAATGTAAAAAGCAGACACAGGACACACAGTCAATACTTGTCTAAAATTAAATTTACCCATTCAACCAATTTTGGGAGGATTATGAAAATGCAGAGTTAAGCAGAGGAATAACAAGGCAGCAGGGCCACCTGGGGTAACTGTGATGCACAGAGGTGACTTATGGCTTCTACCAGGCTGCTTGCACAGCCATGCAGCTGTTATTTTAATGTACCCCCCAGCTCCAAGTTCGTAACTTGGGCTTCTGCCCTGGTCTCCCCGCCGTAGTCAGGCTATTCAAAAATTGCCATCACCCGAACTTCCTGCATTCATTTCCAGTAGGAAAACATTGGTCCATCTGTCATTGACAAATTTACTTCTGCTTTTAGCCTGTCCCAAATACAGTAAGAAGCATTTAGTTATCTTCAATCTAGAAATAGTTTACTATTGCAGAACACTGGGAATGTGAACCAGAGGATGTTGTTTATAACTGATTTCCTCCATCTACATCTCCAGTACCAACACTAATACTTCATCCTCACAGTCACCTGTGCTCTTTCCAAGCAAATAAGATGATTTCATGCTCTGGTCCACAAAGGTTTATGTATCCAGATAATGCTATGCTCTCATCCAATACTTTTCTGATTCTTTATCTTCTTTATTTTCTAGGAATAATGAATTGACTTAATAGGTTGCAATTTTTATTTATTTTTTATGAATTGGCAAAATGTATCTTTTGAAAGAAAAAACAACTCCTCATAATCACTGTATAGTCAAAAACAGCTCCTTTTCCAGGACCTGGGTTTTATCAACTAAGTTTATCTCAAAGCTTCTGGATGTTGGCAGGATACTGTGACAAAGATGAAAAGCAATGTATTTAAGAGCTCTTTGCTGCATCAAACGTGGTTTTCTAGGTCACTCATATGATATTTATTCAAATGCAGGATGAGGTTTTTTTCTCCCATTCAATATGGGGAGAAAGCCTCTCATTATGATTTTGAGTTTAAGCCAGAGGGCAGGAAGCTGCTGCAGATCCAGTCTGGCCCTGACCTGGGCTTGGGTTTGGGGTTGCCTGGCCCCTACCACCACCTCTGCCCCTCAGGCTTTCTGCTTCCTCTCCCTCCTCCCACTGCCATTTACCCTCCATCATGGCTCTGGCTTCACCTGACCACACAGCAGTAGCTCCAACCCAGGGACCATATGCTCCATACTAGAGTGGGAGTAGAGCAACGACAGAGGGTAAGCAGCTGCAGGGATAGGAACCAGGAGAGGCCAAGCAGAAGGGGGACAAATGGTGGGGGAGCAGGCAAGTGCCAGGCATCATGAGGAGGGCAGGTGTTGGATTGTGCAGGCAGCAGGGGTGGCGAGTGGTAGGGAGGATAGGCAACAGGGGCCAGAGGGTGAAGGGCTGGGATCAGGCCATTTGGCTTTCCCACCACCAGCCCACCACCACCTGAACCTTGCCAGTGGTCACCCCACTGCAGTGGTAAGGGGAACGAATTTAAGATGACCTCCCAATAATTGAATTCTATACGTGGAAAACTAACACATTTATAAATTTTCCATGTATAGAATCTAATTATTAGGGCATCATCGTAAATTTAAAGTTGTCTTAAATTCAGGTAAATATGGTAAATGCAGAAGAGTTCCCAGAATCCATGTGCTCTTCTGTGTAAATCATGTCAAATTAACAGGACTGACCCGGCAGTCTTTACCCAGGTCAGCTGCCACTCTGACCACAGTGGGGCAACTCTAATAAACCCTCAATGTTGTTCAGAGCCCAAAATGACTGCAAACTAAGTACAACAATTCTTCTGAATACAATTTATAGATTAAGACACAGGATGGCTAGTCACTCCCCCAATGCCCTAAAATCTATTTTAAAAGGGCAGCAACCTCATTCAGCTAAAGAGGAATGAACAGAAAGCTTTGTTTTTCTACACACACTGTTCATCGCCGCCAAGTGACTGCTGGTATTAGAAGTTCAGTGCTCTCTTCCTAACTGCCGTGTGACAAATGCCTAGCAGGATTATCTTTCCAGAAGATAAAGGTCTATTTAATTGTCAGGTAACATTGGGACTACCTAGTGATTCAATAAAATTAATCCCATGTTCAATAGACACTTATTCACTGAGATTAAGACAATTTGAACAATATGAAATTTATCCTCTCATCCGGAACAAAGGTGGGCCGAGGCACAGACACACAAGCAATAAGGAATAACTGGCAGCTATGAAGCGTCTAAAGGGATATTAAAATGAAATTATGTATGTTGAATAAATGAATGAGTGAACAAGAGGAAAAACAATGAAGCTCAAGTAACTTAATAGACTAGAGCATTTAAATTATTCAGAACTATTGTTCTGTGCTAATAGATTTGTGGCAGCATTACTACAATGTATAACTTTTGATACTACTGCTTTGTTAAGGTCTATATAAGGTAATCTGTCTATGTAATGGTGTTAAGATCATTATATAGCCCTTTTTACCATTGTATCTAAGGCCCTCCTAGTCTTCAATATGTTTAACTTCATAACACAATTGTAAGAGAGTAGAGTAATAACTACTAGCCCTACTTTACAAGCAGGGAAACAGGGCATAGAGAGATTAACATCCACAGAGATAGTTAGGCACCCAGACTTGCATTGAAATAAATGTGAATTTATGGGGCAGGCCAGTGGTGCTCAACCTCTGGCTTGTGAGCCTGATCTGGCTGCAGAACCTCTTTCTTATCTGACCTGTGAGGCTCCTAATGGATCCATAAATGTGATGCTGAGAGCTCCTGTGCTGCCAAATTTCAGGACCTGTGGGGAGCCCTTCAAGCTTGATAATGGCTCTGAGCACAAGATTGCACGGATGCACAGTCAGGCAGGTACGCACTCTCTCTGTGGCTGGACTGGGGCACATGGGGTTGGCCTGCTATGTGGCTGCATCCCGCATGGGGGACTGCAGTCGTAGACTGAGTCTACATGGGATCCAGCCTACAGACTGACCCCATGCCACACATCCAGCCCATGGTTCTGGAAGGTTGGGCAATACATTTCTGTGGACGTGGCTCCAAGTGCCTATAGTTACAGAGGAAAGAATTAAACTTGGGTCCCAAGTTAGCATCCCAGCCACTGGAATACACATCAGCATGATGGGTATTGATCATGCCACATACTACAACTCATTCATTCTTTGCATGTCCATCATACCAGTGAAATGCTGGTGTCAATGGTGCTCAAGGAATTCCATCATCCAAGTAATATGGGTAGACTCCTCAGAAGCATACTTCCTCCAGGGGTCCCGCAGAGTGAGACTAAGTAACTTGCTTAACACCACCCAGGATTCAGTGTCAAGCAGGGAATGGATCTGTGATGTCCTGGATACTAGGCAAGTCTCTTTATCACTGGGACAGCTTTTTTCCTTGTGCTACAATTACAATTGACTTTAAAAACTGTTAAATGACTTAATATGTGCACATTACTTAAACCCTTCTAAAGGAATTATTTCAGGATGTATTCTTATGGACTTTAAAACATGACAGTGATTAAGGAATAAGGAGACAAAGTTGATATGGTTTAAAGCCTATGGGTGTCTTTACACGTGCTCCAGGGGTGATGGGGGGGGGGGGCACTCAGCCCTTTACTTCCCATTTATGAAGGAAGGAATATGCTATGAGAGCAAGAGTAACTGGGAATGCTAAATTTAAAAGACCCAGTTACATAGCAATGGAAGACAAGGTAAAACTCCAGCTGATTTCACTAACACCAAGTGCAAATTCATAGAGTGAATAGTGGCTCAAACAGTAGAAATGCTTTCAAGAAAAATGAAATAGAAACCTAGAATACAAAAGGCAAATGTTTACCCCATTATTTTGATGGGGTCCCTGACTTTTTATAGCT
>NW_005842977.1:313856-324340 GCF_000455745.1 Alligator sinensis | reverse complement strand
CCTGCTGTGTTATTGATGACAAACATGAGTTCAAGAGGCACTTGCATGGTTTAAATAATCTAATTCAGTATCAGTAACAATTTTGCAGCTCAGAATTGTTTCCTCAGTGTATATATATATATATATATATATATAGTACTTTATTAACAAAAATAGTGGTATGCCTTCTTCTATACCACAGATTTATTCAAAACAAGGAGCAAAAATAACACTTCCCCAAGAAGCCCAGCTCATGTATTTCATTGTCTGAGTGTCTAAACAATAAACATTGCTGCTGCATTATTTTGATAGATGATAAAACATGTTATGAAAGGATTATCTTCAAGTGATTGTATAGATAAGATTACTGATATTTTGTCTTATTTTAGTATATAACAGAAGAGGAGACTGCACAGCAGATATATCATTTGACTTATAACTTTATCATTTCTATTTTTGTCAGCAAGCAACAGTATTTGACTCTAGATCTGCAGTTGAATTTTCTCAATCTTTGGGGTCATCAACACTGGAGTGTTTACTAAAACAGCTATTCTGGAATGATTATTCTGGAGTACTTATTTCAGTAAACTCCATATGTAGACAACCTCTAAACAGAAAACCATGCCAGCATATATTTAATGCTATGCACATGAATGGTTCTATCGATTTTTTCAATTCATTAATTGAAGCTGTAATCAGTACAACTGTGCTTGCTTTAAACTGAGTGTGCCTGTGCCTTTAAGGATCATCTGTGCTGCTCCTCCTCCCAGTCAACACTCCTCTGCTCACTTTGCATGCCTGGTACTCTTGCAAGCTGCCTGATCACTTTTTTTGCAGCTAGAAAGGCTTCCACTTCCCCACCTCCCCGCCTCTTCCCACTCCTGCGTTCCAGTTATGGCTAGAGTCTGGGAGAGCTAATAGCAGGAAGCTCCTCTCCGACTTAATCTTGCCTCCCTCTTTATCAGGTTTCTTTTTCCTGATTTTCTGTCCCTGCACTTTCTTCCTTTCCCCTGCCTGTTGCTCTGGCTCTTTTCCTTGCTCCATCTCCACTTCTGTTCTCTGCCAGGTTTCTTCCTTCTTTCCTTCCCCCACCTCCATGTCTTTTGATCCTGTTTGCTGTTCCTTCCTCCCCTTCCATTTTACGTCTAATTCTCTCTTTTGCAGCCTCTGTTACAGGGATTCTGCTTCCCTTGGTCTCCATTTCTCCCCCTGCACAGTCTCCTATCTCAGTCTCTCCCACTTCCCCTTCCTTGCTGCCCCTTTCTAATTCTTGTGGTTCCTGGGGGGATCTGACCTTGGTTGTAAAAGCTGTTAGGCATCTACACTATAGTACAGGTGTCCCTCCCCCACGTAAACAGTGCATTAAACTCCTGACACTCTGCTGCTCTGTGCCCCATCCCTTCATATCTGTAACACTATGAGGGGACTGTGTGCAGCCAGGTGTCCTTCTTTCTCACATCTGTTACATTGTTTCAGTTGCCTGTGGTATATTATAAAATCCCAACCTGGCCTTATCTGGACAACTGATGGGAGGTGCTGCACCTCACCTGGGCTCCACTCATTTGGTTTTAACACTGCTCAAGCCCTCCAAGACACCATCCAAATACCATATTTGTCCCTCAGTTTCTCTACCCACAGAACTCTATGCACATATTTTTCCAGACATCTATGTCTTCTGCCTATAATATATCCATATACATTTGGATATATACATTCAGACAATAATTGCTCCTTACCGTGACTGTCCCGCTGCTACAAACTTTAACCCTTTTAATTCCTCCCTCCCCACTTCCTCTGCATATTTCTCCCAATTTTTTTCATACCCTTTGTTGTTCCAGTAAATTAACTGTCATGTCTTTTGGTTGAAGAAACCAATCATGTTGGTGAGGCATTCCACCTGCACCCCAATACCTCAAAAAGTACCTCCTCCATCAAATCATATCTGTTCATCCTCAAGTTCTTCTGCACCCCATAACTGGTTAATGTTACCCTTATCCATAATCTCCACTCTGGACTGGCATCTTGCGGTGTCTCTTCCGTATCTTTCCGCTATGCCACTCACAGTGGGCTGGCCTTTCGTCATGCTCCCGATGATCCTTCAGCTGCTCCCACGCCCTCTCTCACCCTTCTCTTCTCTTGCCAACCCTCTGGCCTCACCCCTCTCACCACCATCTTCTTTGCCGCTGCCTCTGTTGCTGTCTCTGCTGTTGCTCTTGCCTTCATCTTGGCCATCTTCTTTCCTCTCCACTTTCCCACCTTTATCCACTCTTCCTCTGTCTCCACTCCATTGTTTCCACTCTTCATTTCTCTTTCCACATCCTGGTTATCAGCCACCACTGCTATCGTTTTGGAGTTTAGGCTTCCCTCCTCCACTCCTGCTATCCCAATGCTCCATCGATCTCTCTATCTTCCTTTAAGGCATTGATCAGGATCTCAGCTGATGACTTGATCTCAGTCAAAAAAAATGGGTAGGTGTTTCCTCTTCAGGGAACTGGCACTGGGCCTGGAGGTACTACAATAACAGGCCAGCACGAGGACGGCCAGAGCCAGCCCTGATACCCTCCTCTGGGTGCCAAATTCTACATTTGATCTTAGCCAAAAAGGCAGAGATACTGATGGGAACTTTTCTTTATTTTTTTTAAACAAAACAACTACAGGAAACTAAATTAACACAAATCTTGACAACCTCCCCTACAACAATACCTTATTCTTATTACACCCCTTTCCACCATTAACGCAATCATCTCTCACAAACCACCCCCAATCCAGGAGGAAGCCACAACTTTCACTCCATCCCTTTGTCCATTTTGAAGAAACACCACAGTTCTTCCCTCCAACTCTTCTCTGCCTTCTTTCCCATCCATCCCATCAAATCCCCAACTACTGTTATGTCTTTCTTATCCTATTAACCACCTTTTTATGGTCTTTTAATAATCTAATCCCACTCCCTCTAGTTTATTTACCTTCAAGAAACTCTCCATCTTCATATAGTGGGCTGGTGGCTGCTACACCCACGGTTTTTTCCATTCTCCTCTGTACATGCTCCATTTTCTTAACAGTCTTCCTGCCAGGCTATAGCAGAAACATGCAGTGTCCCCCACTGTCTCTTTATAGATTATACTTATAAAGTAAGTATACAAAAAGCTTTCCAAATCTGGCATTCCCCAGCCTCTTAATTCTCTGGTTTTGTACAGCTCCATTCTAGCTATCGTTTCTCCTTTACTCCCCGCCCCCCCCAAAAAAACAACAACAACACATATCTGCCTCTCTATCCTCCTTATCTGCTACCATGATAGTGGATACACTATTCCTGTGTAAACGATGGTCAGCAACAGTATAGTTTTCACCGCAGCCACTTTTCCCTTGAAAGATAAAGTTCTAGCACCCTCAATCCAAAGATCTGCCTCACTCTTACCTCTAATTTCTCCCACACCTTTGTTTCTTTCCTTTCAGCATCCTTTGGGATTCCAGAGATCTTAATTACACTCTCTACCACACACAGCTGAACTTCTGCAAAATTCTCCCAATTCCCATCAATGTACATTTCATCTTCTTTAATTTTGCCCCTGACACTTCACCATAGTCCTCAGTATGCTTCAATACCTTCTTGATTGATATGTCACCCTGAGCTACTATGTTCACAGCATCCATACATCATCATATACATTTATCTTCTCTCCCTCCTAGTATCTTCACACTGCTTATCAGCTTGTCATCATGAATTCTTTGCACCAATGGCTCCATCATGCACACAAAAAGATAGTGGGACAGGTTTTGGTTGAGCCAGTATTAAATAAACTAGCTCAATTAAAACTCAGTTTCCATGATTTTACCTGGAGATAGTACAGGATACAGCTGCTGTTTTTTAAATCCATCCTCTTTCCTCTTAGTCATGCCATCCTGAAAGTTAGGAATCCACCAGCTCAAAAGGAAGTAAGTTCATACCTTACTCCCTGGATGTATACAGGGCCAAGTTCTCTTCCATCCAATTGGCATCTAAGTGTATTTATTTGCCTAAATGTAATTCTGTTCTGCTCTGTTCAACTCCTTGAAGGGGGCCATAGTAGAAGCATTCACAGTGTGACCCCTGTCAGGTAATACTTGGTAATACCTGCAAATTATGCTCAAACTCCAAACCATGATTTTGACCCTACAGATTCACTAACTGTAACTGGGTCTCCTCAAACCACTGGCCTATACAAAAACTATAGGCAACAGTATGAACTAAACCCTTTTTCTGCAAATACCATCGCTACAGGTAAGGAGTTCATGTTAGCCATCACAGAAGAACACAGGAAATCCTGGCAGACCCTGATGGAGTCAACTGACATGATGCAAAATAGTAAAAAGGCATGGGTAACAATACGTATACAGTTTTCCTTCGATTTATGCTGTACATGCGTTCCCAGAGAACGGCGCATAAATCAAATTCGCATAAAGCAAACCCACTTTACAATGTAACAAATAGGGATAGGTTCCCACGGCAGTGAGGCACAGAGAGTGAGGCTGGGACTAGGGAAGGGGTGGGGAGAGGGCTGCCACTCCCAGTGCTACACAAGGCAGCAAAGCAGAGGGAACAGAGCGGCACTCAACCCAGCCCCAGCTACACTCTAGACAAAAAACCAAAAAAACCCACAAAGAACAAAAGAAGTATGTACATATATACATATATACAGTTCTTGCCAGTGGGGATGCTCAGGAGGGCCTCAGAAAGAAAGAAACAAACAAACAAACAAGCAAGCAAGCAAGCAAGAACTCGGACTGGAAAGGTACAAGCACTCCTGAGTTTTACAAGCCCCTTCTCAATGACAATAGGTATTAATGCACTGAAGACCAGGAAAACAACCAGTTTTGATGACATACTTACCAAAAAAAAACAAACCAAAAATCAAGGAATTTAGACCTCAGACTCAAGTATGGCTCCTCTGCCTATACTAGTCATGCACAGCCAGCCAAAAATTCCAAAGATATGGCAAGAAGCTTAGGTAGTGGAACTTCTAAAGCCAGGGAAAGATCCATCTGACCTACCTGCCTAGTGGCTCAGATCTACCTGCCATGCCACACACAAAAACTATGTGAATTACTGATACTGAACTGGCTTGTCACATACATGGATAAACACCTAATCCCCAAAGATGGCAGCTTTCACCCTAGAAAAATCAACAGCGAGCCAGCTGCTCAATCCAACTCAACATATTGAGGACAGTTTTGAAAAAGGCACTAGAGTAGTGTTCGTCAAGTTAACAGCCACCTACAACACAGTTAGCCACTGACTCCTCCACAAGACCCTGGAAATAACAAAAGATCTACACCTTACAGAGCTGATATGTACCCAAATTGGAAACAGACTTTTTTTGTCAAACTGGATGGAAAGCAAAGCAGATAGAGGCAACAGATTAATGGCCTCCCCCAAGGAAGTGTACTTGCATTGCTGTTATATAACATCTATATGAATGACCAACCAATTGATTTGTAAACAAAACATTTCATCTTTGCAGGCGACCTGCGCATAATGGCCTATGGCTTTGACCATGTTGAAACACCCTTACGTGAGGCACTTACTGGCTTACCCTCATACTACACTGAAAATCAATTACACATGAGCCCAGTGAAAACACAAGTATGTGCCTTCTATCTGAAAAACCAAGAGGCCAACTGCCAATTCAACATTACATGGTCCAGGACCCCACTATCCCACTGTCCAAATTCACCCTCCATCAAAACCTCTCACACAAAGAACTCATCATGAAGACAAAAGCAAAAGGCAGCACTTGTAACAACATTTTATATAAACTCACCAACTTGAAACGGGGAGCTAGGCCCTCAACTATCCAAACCACTGCTCTGGCTCTCAGCTTCTCCTCTGCCAAATATGCATGCCCTGTACAGAATAGATCTGTACATGCTAAGTGCTTGACCTCATTCTGAATAATAGCTGACAATGTATGACAGGATGTCTGAAGCCTACTAACCTAAACAGCATGCACTTGCTGGCTGGCATTGCTCTGCCTGATGTCAGAAGAGCAGCAGCCAGCAGGACAGAATGATCGAGACAAACTGAAGATGTGAGAGACCTGCTGTATGACCATCCCACAGCACACAAATGTCTGAAATCACATAGGAGCTTCCTCACCAGCACCCAACCTCTTGATGCCACAACCAAGGAGACATGACTACAGATGTGGAACAAGAGTCTGAAGAAAATACCTAACAGTGAAAAAATGTATATTCCAGTGGCCAAATCCTTACCACCAGGGGCTGATGAAGCATAACAAAGGTGGAGATGTCTCAACCGCCTATGAACTGGAGTTGGACATTCCAAGGAACTAATGAAGAAGTGGGGTTATACCATTGGTTCAACCACCTGTGACTACATCACAGAGCCTCAGACTATGCAACACCTGCTGAAATGCCCGTTGCTCAAAGGCACATGTACAATGAAAGATCTTGCAAAGTACAGTAAATGAGCACAAGCATATGTAACAAAAGGGTCAAATGGGCTGTAAAGATACAAGAAGAACTCCTTGAAACAAAATCCATTAACCTGTCTGCTTTGGTAACACATTATCATCTTAGTCCTAAGAAAAAGTTTAAAAAAACAGTGAGAAGGAGGAGGACCCACCTGGTTTTTGCATTAACAGTTTTTCAGGCATTCAAGCAAGGTGGAATACATTGTCACCTAGGTGCCTAAGTCTACTTAGATGCCTAATAGGTGGATGAGGATCTGGCCCATATAGGATAGTTTAGGCTGGGCTTGTGCTTCTGTCAGCATTTCCAAGGGGAAGAGAGGGGATCAACATTACCATACAAGCATAGGCAGAATTAGCACAAATGAGGAATCTCATGGTAAAGGTGAAGTGTAAAGGGAAACATGAAAATTGCATCAAGCCCTGATTTATGTGCCACATGCTCCCATTAAGCAGGCTGTGGGGGGACATGAACAGTGAACTACCCTTTCACTAACCTTTCAAAAATTCTCCATTCCTTCTATGAAATCCCTTGGTACCCTTCACTGAAGATGTCACAGAATTCTTCATTTATGACATCCCAGACATGTTGTGTGCTCTTTAGTTATATGTGGGTTCAGACTCTGGAATAATCCTCCTTGATCAAGAAGGATTCCTAGATGTTACAGGAAGGAAAAAAACTTCTTGAACTACTTCCAGAAACTGGCTAGTGAGGGAAGCCATGTTACAGTGTGCTGCCAGCACAAGATACCACTTACCCCTTGCAGTAAGGGAAAGACAAGAGCTTTTTAGAAGCATGACTGCCTCCTTGTGCTACAGGCATGCTGATCTATATGCAGGGCTTGGGGCAAAACTATAGCCTGCCCCTTTGAGACATAGTCTTCTTCTCTATTTATTGCATTGTCCCTTTTATTGCATTGGCACTTAGCTATCAACTTTTTATCTTAACTACATGTTTTACATGCTCCTTGTTAGGCAATATTTTAGCTCTAGTTACACTGGGGTACATCCAGAACAGATCCACTGTGATGAATTAAATTATGTCTGATTTCACTAAGATTTAAACATGGCCCGAAATTAAAGTTAAGAAATATAAGACACATTTACCATGAGAACGCAGAATGCCAGAGATGCCTTAAGGTTAAATATGAGGGGGGTTATACAATTTCATCTTTTTGCATGTCCCCTCTGTTTGGGGAGAGTTTTCCCATAAAATCCTCTGAACTCTATATCTTGCACAATATACAGAGATGTCAAGAAGAAAGTGTTTCCACTTTTCTTGCAACAAGCTTTTCTGGGGCAAAAATCAAAGGATTTAGCATGGTGAGGGAGGAGCTTCAAATCACAGAATTTGAAGGATGTCTAACCTTTTAAAGCTTTCATAGTAGTGTTTATCCCCGTCTCCCCCACCTCTCTGCCATCATTCAGTGACTGCTGTACAAAAAAGCAAAAAACAACATGGCATGTCATATCACTCGCATCAGAGCCAGTCAAATTAGATACTTCTCTGTAATCAGCAACTCTGATCAGACAGAGACATTTCCATTAAAACCCATGCAGGAAAGCTGCTGTTATAAACACACACCTCTTTAGAGCCTGTCCGTCAGTGTTCACACATAACGCTTGAAATTCTGCCCTCAGTCATAGGGACACAGTCTTACCAAAGTCAGTGAATTGTTAACAGTAGGCATATAATTTCCTCATAGTCATCCTAATGTTTGTGTAACGCATGAAATTATTTTACTGGAATTCTCTTCCTTTTGAGTATGGATGATAGCTGAAACATGGCAAAATTAGGCAGACACAAGCCTTGATCCTACAAACATGCACACACAGGACTGTACGCCCTTCTGCAGTTTCTTCTTGCCCTATTTTCATGTGTCTATGATTTGATAAAAAAGTATATTGGAAGGAATGAAATTATTCAGTCATGTAAAGCAATTTACAAATGTGTGCATAGGCTCAGGGATCCATCTTCAAAATTCATTTCTCAAAGGGCTTTAAGATGCTGCAAGAAGCACGTGCGTGCTCATCTGGATGCACTCCCTGGGGCCTCTTTCAATGGTTCTTGGAGTATATTGGGGAGCAAGACCTGTCCCCTCCTCCATACACGGCAGCTCCAGAGCTGTTGTAGATGGAGCAGGGAACAGGTTTTGCTCCCTGATACGCCCATTTTGACTGGGCAAAACGACCCCTTTGCTGCAACTCCTTTTCCCCACCTCCCCTCCTCTATCTCACTGTCCTTTATGCCCATCGGAAACCCAGTCACTAGGACTTCCCAGGCTACAAGCAGACTACAAATAGAGGTGCATTGATACATCGGTCCGATATTGGATCAGCACCAATATAAAGAAAATTGACTAGATCAGAAATCTGCCTGAAGTGGCCGATAACTGGGCCGATAAATGCCTATGCGTATGTGCAGCCACAGCACAGCACATAGGAAGCGAGGAGCACAGCCCAGCAGCATGGAGAGCTGTGTGCAGCTGTTAAGCCTGTTGCGGTGAAAGGGGAGGGAAGAGGTGTGGGGGGTGTTGATCAATACCCTGTGGGGTGAGGGAGGGAATGGGGCCGGGGCAGGCGCTGCCCAGCTGGGACTGGGTGGGTGCAGGATGGAGCCGCAGCTCGTCCAGGGAGCATGAGTAGCGGGGGTGGCTCCCACTGCTGAGTGCAGCTCGTCCGGCAGCTCCCGCTGCTACTCCCGCCACTCGTCCGGGAGGGCACGGGGGGGGATATGTTCCCTCCCAGATTTATGCGGAGCAGGGCAGGGCGGGCTGGCCAGGCTGCAGCTGCAGGCTGGGGCCGGGGGCCATCTCAGGTCAGATGGGGGAGGGGTCTATGGTGAAGTTTGGGGTGGCTGCAGCCCCCACCCATGGCTCCCCTCCCAGTGCAACTGCTGCCTGCTCCGAGTACAGCACAGCACAGCACGGCCCCTGGCCCTAGCCCCCAGCTGCAGTTCACCCTGCCCCACCCTGCGCAGATCCAGGGGCACATGCCCCACCCCCCGGATGAGTAGCAGAAGCCCCCCCCAGACAAGCCACGGCTCCGTCCTGTTCCCACACTGCCCCAGCTGGGCAGCGCCTACCCGAGCCCCACTCCCTCCCTCACCATGGGGGGTGCTGACCTGCACTCCCACACCTCTTCCCTCCCTTTTCACCATAACAGGCTTACCAGCTGCATGCACCTGTATCAGAAATCGGATCGGTATCAGCTGATATGCCTCCTTAAAAATCAGCTATTGGTATCAGCCCCCAAAATCTCTATCGGTGCACCCCTAGCTACAAGCTCTGCATCAATGTTGCAGTGTCCGTGGCTGAAGAGAATGGATGATTTCCTGGGGTGTCACCATGTTAGGTTTGACCTAGAAACCACTACACATAGCCCAAGCAAAAGTCTCTGTTCTGTAACTAATGCTCAATTGCAATGATAAGGAGAAGACAGTCTTAGATAAAGGAGACTTGAAAACAAAAATAGAATTAGTGGAGTAGGGCAAAGAGCTGATTTAAATATTAAGATTCACACCCCTAGGTGGGGAGAAAGTATGCTAATGAAACATACATGTATGGAAATGAGATACATAGCTAAAACACAGGTATAGAGACATGCTCAGTAAAGAACTCCTTGCGTCACTCCCTTATAACCAATTAGCAAACAAGAATGCTTATGAAGGTCCAATACTCCTGTATAAAAGATGCTCATAATTAAGACTCTGTGTGCTTGTTACGTGAAATTATTCCGCTTGCACCTTGTATTGCTAGCAATAAATCTTCTTTATACTCTCACCCCTGGTATCTTTATTGGCTTTTGCATACCGGGCACGATCCCAGACTTGAGCTGGGGCTCAACAGTTTTTGGCGACCCAGATGGGACTGCCTTAGATAACTTTGCCCGGACTAGCTGACAACCAGACACAGCTCTTCCTTATCAAATGTCAGGCGCGCCCCGGGATCTCTTTTCCCGGTGAGACTTTTGTTTCAGGGGGAGCTAGATTGCTGAGGCGGCAGTAGCCTAATGGTGCAAAGCCATAGAGTGAAAGTA